>NC_091399.1:40306226-40606226 GCF_032191515.1 Phaenicophaeus curvirostris
TGTATTGCATGGATTGTATGTATTAGCATTATAAAAATCTTCTCTGTGACAAATATAATCGGTTAGTTTTAATAGGAGAGCTGTTAGAAATCAGCTAAACATCTGTGAACTGGTTCTTAAACTATATTAAAGAAAATATAAGCGAGATGATTAATGTCTCTATTTTTTTTCCCTCCTTTCTAGAAAGGTGACAGGATTTTTACCATTGGTACAATCTCTGGAGGATATGCAGATTATGCAGTTGCTGCAGCTAATAAAGTGTTTCCTTTGTCGGATAAACTGGACTTTAAACAAGGAGCAGCAGTTGCAATACCCTACTTCACTGCTTATCGTGCTCTTTTCCAAAAGTAAGGTGTCAAATCTAAGTTTATCCATTTTGCTTATGAATATTTAAAAAATTGAAGCCCGCTTTTTCATTGTCCTCTAAAAGGAGAGGAGATCAATGAGTGGAAATGTTTAAAACTCTTAAGTTAAATTTGTTATGCTGATGGCATTGTCATATCATTGTCACCTAGAAGCTAGCAACTGTGTTCTCCTGTTACACATTTCTTCTCAAGAGAACAGGCCTGGAAAGGCTTCTCCGATAAGATTCTCGTAATAAAATGTATAACTCTCTCTCAGTGCTAATTGTTACTTTAGCCAGTGAAGAACAGGAATAGTTCTAATTTCTTCTAATTTCTTCTTCTAATTTCTCTTCTTCCTGAGCCTCTGTGCCAGAGAGGCTTCACGTACAGCCCTGTCTGTGCCATAGGGCAGGGTAATGAGTTAAAGCCAGGCTTCATGTCAGCTAGGTGAGAGCTTAGGTCTGGACATCTGGTTTAGTTTGATGGAACAAATTGTTAGAACCAGCATGGTTTACTTTTATGTTCTGTAACAGGTGAAAATCTTTAAGTTCAGTACCAGACCATGACTTGCTGCTAGGTGCACAACATAACTGTGCAGTACGTAAATTTATAAGTGATATAGTTTATTTTGCCTCCAGCTGACTGTACCTGTTTAGCCATAACATGAATTGGAAATCATACTGTGTGAAAGATGAGATTTGACATTGGTTTATACAATCTGATGCGTAACGGCTGTGTACTGCAATCTTCATGCCAATATTTTCTGTTTTCCACTCAGAGGGCATGCCAAAGCAGGAGAGAGCGTGCTAGTGCATGGAGCCAGTGGGGGGGTAAGTATATGGAGAAGGCAGCTTATAAGAAATGCTGCTTTCTGTCTTTGCATCTGCTTTTGTCTGTGGTATGATTTATGGTCACATTTATATCAATTAGTGGATTAACAAAATTAGGTTTCTGTTTCAGATGATTTAGATGCTTTTTTTTTCTGGAGCGTGTCCAGAGAAGGGCGACAAAGATGATGAAGGGGCTGGAGAACAAGCCTTACGAGGAGCAGCTGAGGGAACTGGGGTCGTTTAGCTTGGAGAAGAGAAGGCTGAGGGGAGACTTCTGTAACTACCTGAAAAGAGGTTGTGGAGAGGAGGGAGCTGGCCTCCCAAGTGACAGGGGACGGGACAAGGGGCTGTGGCCTCAAGCTCCTGTGGCCTCAAGCACAAAAGTGCTTTTGTGGTGTACTGTCTGAATGTCCACGTGGTGAAGCCACCGAAACAGCATGCTGCTACAGTTCCTTTCAGTTCATTACATTTGCTTCAAGGCTGCACTGTGAAGAGACAGTAGCAAAAACTGTATTTATGGCCAAGAATTCTTTTGGATGCTCCAGTTTGTGGATGCTCAGTTAGAGATGCCTAAAGTGCTCTGGCTCTTTGGAGGCAGTCCAGGAAATTTTGTTTCCCCAGGATAACTGAGAGTCACTCATCACTTCCAAATATATTGATCAGTGCTATGTTTTATTTTAAGATTCTACTCTGCACTGGAAATGATCCACTGAGATTTTGTAGCTGTTTTCTTTTTCCTTTTTAGACTTCTTGGTGACCAAATACAGCTCCAGGAAATACGCTACAACCTCTTCGCCTCCCGCCAGTTTGTATCTCTGCTGCCATAGGGTCTGCGCCGAAGGCTTCAAGCTGTAAACAAAAGCACCACACACTTGAGCCTGATCAGCAGTTTGCCAGTGGGGTGAGGCTGGATTTCGTTCTGAAGATAATGCAGATTCATGGAGAGTTTTATAATAGTGCTTTAGTACTGCAGTTCGCAGAACTGCATACTGCAGGCAACACGCCTTCCAAATATTTATCAGCTTTTATTTAAATGCTCCTTTTTGATCTCTGTTTAATTTTCAAGACATTGTCTTAGTGGTCTAATGCCCAGTTTTTCATCACAGCCCGGAAAAATGTGGTGACTTGTCTTTTATAGTCTAAAATCTCTCTATGTGCAAATTTTTCTACCTCTACATAGATTTTCTTTTATGTAGAGAGGGAAGTAGCCATCTGGGTAAGATCAAGAACTCAGGAATATTTTCACACAGTCTTACAAGATTTCATCTTCATCTACAGCTGAAAAGTAGCAAAAAACATCTTTCTTCTTTTACCATTACTACTACTAAATCACACTAGCGGGTTCAGAGAATGAGAGTTTTTTGGTGTAGTCAAACATGATCTTAATATGCATTCAGTTACTTTCAGGTGAGATTTGGACTTGTCTTCTCTTCTAGGAAAAGCATTATGTAATTGACTGTATGATAGGAGTTCCATGGGAATGGAGGATGTTGGATCTGTGGCCACTGACAGGCAGGAAATGCATGAATAACTTTGTGCTGCTGTGCATTTGTTCCATATTATGATGGTCATGATCTTCCCTCCAAGAATTTGCTGACACTTTCTATGTCTTCTATAATTATGGGTGATTTGCATTGTTTCTTTAATGCTCACAACAGACAAAACAGCTAAATCAGTCATAAAGCATGAAGATGATGCAGAACTCGGATCCAGAGCACGCAATGTTTGCAGAATTTATTCTCTAGAGATGTTTTGCTTTTCAGGGCCTTGGTCCTCTGTTTGCAATTCATTCAGAAGGAGGACTAAACCTCTGCTACAAAGGCAAAGAAGCGTTTTGAACAACTTCTTGTATAATTGGTGCCAAATAGTGTTACTGTTGGAAGATTCTGGCTGACTGCTTTGGAATTTGCTTGCCATCTGAAAGAATGCAGCAGTGCTGTGGGGTTGTGCAGTATTGTGCCTGCCTGGAAGCAGAACTCTGCATGGTTACGAGTAGTATGTGGTTAACAATGATGTTGTCTAGATCTATAAGGGCCACATTTTCAAGCCGCCTGTCCGTTGCTTTGCAAATTAAACCGAAGAGGTTTAGCGTATAAAGGTTTTCATAAACGTAATGGCAAGCACCAAGTGAGGAAATTGTTCGAGAGGCATGAGTGTTACTAATTGTAAAGAGCAGTCAAACCATGAGTAGTTCAATATGCTTGGTAGCTATTTTTTGTGTCACCTACTTAACCTGGTTAACATGTTTTTGCAGGGGGAGAGGAGTGAGTTAACACTTATGAATTCAGTGGAATACGTAACTGGTATATCCCCGTATCAACTCCTAGTCATCAATCATATGATACCAGTGCCACCTCCCGCTCTGCAAAAGGGAGACAAGAGCGTAAATGCAGTGAGAGCAGTGAGAACTAGGATGCTCAGAGGCAGATTATTCCATCCCACCACTGCAGCAAATGACAGAGGGCAGCTTTTACCAAAGGTGAGTTATTCCTGTCTGCTTCTCTGTTTATTGTTACATTACCTTCCCTGTGGGTGTATTTGCCTAAAGCTGAAAGATGTGGCTATCTAGTTTGCATAAAGATTCCCTGAATTTTTGAAAGAAAAAAAAATTATAACTATTAAAATACATAGCTGCCACCCTTTTCTCTGTATACTAAAACATTGGGTGTTTTTCTTCAGCTGGGGCTAAAAAGGTGCTTGAACAAAAAGGCGTAGGAACTCTTACTTATGGCCTTCTGTCTTAGTCAATCCTTCTGTCTTAGTCAAGATCCTGCCTCTGACTGTATCTGGTGCCAGAACTTCAGCAGGATGGGGGAAATGCTGTGAGTGTGTGAAAACTTCTTCTGTTACACTCCAGCCAGTCTTGACTGCTGCAAGGAAATTGTAGGAACCCAGGACTGGGAGAGACAATCAAACTTGGTCCCTGCCATTCTGGGAAATTCAATGCAATGGCTTTTCAATTAAAAATATTTTATTGCCCTTCTGCATGTTACAAAACTCTTCCCAATTTAAACATCTCAAAGCCTGTCTTAAAGGGCTGGAAACCTCAAGTGCATTCCACATATATGTGGTCTTTGAGTTCACCTTTTATTAGAGCTGGAAGCCAAATGCACTTTTTGTGTATTTTCTGCTGCAGAATTCTGGAGGATTCCCTAAGCCCTTGTTACACAGCAACGCATTTGTTACCATGATCTTCCTAGGAAAAGGTTTGCATTTACGTTATGACAGTACTGACTACAGAGATGAAATTGAAGTCTGTCAGCAGCATTGTGGAGGATAAAACCTTTGTGTCTACAAAGGCAAGCTGTTGGAAGGAGGTAAGGATAAAGAGTCAAAGAGTTTGTATTGACTCTAGTAACATCTTCTTGATTGGCTAAAATGTTGATGTGATGCTGAAATGATTTCAGCTGAGCTCAGTCAAGACGTGTGCCTCCAGACTAAACCTTATCTGCTGTTTCATGACTGAAAATGATGTTACAATTACTTTTTCAAATAACAAAAGAATGAATTTAGAGAACTGATTTAACAAAATGCTGTAGGTTTGACTAGTTTTGTACAGAGATGTGTGATTAATAAAGCAGTTGTATCAGTAAACTGTCCTTAAATAGGGGTTCTTTGTTTCTGACTTGCAATAGTGCATCAATGTGTGTTGCTTACTGCTGCAGAAGGAAAAGTGCATAGCGGGAGCCCAGTTCCCATTTATTTTATGCCACTGCTATTCCATCACATCAGTGAAAGGTGAACTGTGTTCTGGGAAATTGGGAAGAGGAAATGGCCTAGAGGAAAAAGACTGATTTCACAGACCATACTACTCATTCCTGCTCACAGGACACACTGTGTGTGGATTTGTGTTTTCACTTGTTATGGAAAGATGGTGCAGAGATCCCTGCACTTCCCTATATGCCCTGAGGTTATGGGTGCACTGCAGTGTGCCCACAGAGAGGCATTCATTGCAGCTGTGTGGAAGGTGTTCTTTGTGTGTGATCCTGTTGTCCCCAGACCCATTCACACCTGCTAGGGAAACTGCTGGAGTACGGTGGGGCTTCCTTCCTGCTGGAACGTGCTCGGGTCAGTTAGGAAGGATACTCTGACTTGTGGGTGAAGGAAGTACAACCCACTCTCCCCAGCACGGGTCTGGGTAGCAGCCTCAGTGCCCTTCAGGCCTGGATGCTGAACGGTGCCTCTGCAGAGCAGCTGAAACAGCTCCAGGCACACACCAGGAATCCTAAACTTTCTGTGCGTAATTTAACCTCTCGTAAACCATGTGACAGTTAATTTTTTTGAGACAGGAGGCTCTGGTTTTGGTTCTGCTGAAGCACTGAGTGGCCAAATTGGTGATGTATTTGCTTGTCGCAGGGGTGTCCATCTTGGTACTCCTCGACAGCGAAGAGACAAGGCTGCTGTGTGGGGAGGAAGTAGAGTCTTATCAGCTAATTAATACACCTGTGAACAATGTACCTGACCTCAGAGTGCTGGACACTTTGGTGGTGATGCAGATGAGACACAACGATTGCGACTGGCTGATAGAAAGGCATTGCCTTTTCCTTTGATCCGTTTCCTTTCTGTGATTACAGAGACTTTCCAGTTCGTCTCGAAAAGGCACCATGGTTTCCCATTCAGCCTCACCTTTTTCCTCAATGGAATGCAAGTGGACAGGTTGAGCTGTTGCTGTGAGTACAAACATCACAAGAATAGCAGGCTGGGAGGCAGACGTGGATACTTTGGTTTTCTCAATGTAGAAGGAGCTTTTAATCTTTCTTTTCTATAGAACCTGGTCTGTTTTTCAGCTCCCTAAGAAATGTGCAGAACTGAGCTTATTCCTCAGGGTCCCACATCCAAGGATGCCATCCAGGTCAGCTACCTTTGAAGAGGTTGTGGAGAGGAGGGTGCTGGGCTCTTCTGCCAAGTGACAGGGGAGTACAAGACAGGCTGGACATGAGGAAAAAATTTTTCACCTGGTGGTCACCTTCCCTGGTGGTGTTTAAGGCACGGGTAGACGAGGTGCTGAGGGGCATGGTTTAGTGATTGATAGCAATGGCTGGACTCAGTGATCCAGTGGGTCTTTTCCAACCCGATCATTCTATGATTCTATGATTCTTTGTGCTGCCTCGTCAGTCCCTCTGTTGAGCACGCCGAGCAGTGGACAGTGTTTGCACTGGATCTGTCAGCTTGTCTAGAGGCAGTTAGCACTTTCTCTGCAGTCCAGTGTGGAGGAGTAGCTGTGGGTGGTATACATGAGATGCTTGTGTGTTTCTGGTGGAAGTGATAGTGGAATAAATATTAGGAGTACTGCTGAGTTAACTGTAGTCTTCAGGGTTTTCTTTGTGATTGTGAGAACAGGATAATTTCTTTTTAAACAGCTCTGCCTCTAAGGTGGGATTCTGCTGTAATACCCCTGGCTGCTGAATAAGATAGTGTTGAATGTTAGCCAGGTTTCAGACAACAAATCTGTGTAGAAGATTCTTGGTTTGGGGCAAAAGTCCATGCTTTGAGCAACATCTGTCATTTTGCCAAGAAACCTTACATTTAATAAAATCCTGAGATTGTTAAGCCATGCTAGACAAGTAAACTTCTGCACACATGGGTGATTTTTAAACTTTTTCGTTCTTTTCGTAAGTAATTTTTAAAAGAGCAACAACCAGTTGGAAGAAGAGACCATCCATAGAGCTATACTATGTTTTCTGGATAAGGACTCAATTCCAAGAAAAAAAAATCTGCTTTATTGTACCATGCTTTATCCACTCCAATCTAACACTGAACATGGTTTCTTTAAGTGAATTCCTTAGTATGTTCAAAGTAGTGAAAAGTATCTGCATTCAGAACGGATATAGTACCAAAAGAGTTTAGGAAATGCCCAGATCTCAGCTTCTCTGTGATTTCTAGAGAGACTTGAAGTGAATTTTCGTAATGAATATAATCTTCCAGGAATTAATATCTTCCTGAGTCATCCTCAGTTTCTGTTCTTTTTCCCCTCTTAATCTTAGTGATATCTCAGTTTTCCTGTTTCTTGCCAGTCCAGCCAACCTTGCCTGGTGACTAAAAATCATCTCCATTAACCAGATACTCTCCATAAATGGCAATTATTTGGACGCAGTTATGTTTGACTCCTATTTTGCGTGTTGGACCACATCCACATGTTAAATACCCACTCTGATTCTCAGTAAAGATCCTAGTTGATTTTCCCTGTTGGGTTAAGGCTTTGATTCACAAAGAGGGGACACTGCAGTGATTTCTATGCTGATGCTGTGATCCTTGCACAGAGAGTTTTTTGCTGCCTGGGTCCAGCATTTCTCTACAGGAAAAGTGCTTCACTATCTCAAAGGTCCCTGAAAAAAATACCACGAACAAATAATTAAAAGGTAGGACCTTTATCAGAAATTGTCACATTGTCACATTTACATTTCATGCCCACAAACTGAAAGGATTTCTAGACTGATTGTTGTGAATTTCACTGTAGTTTGTGAACAGCTGGAACGTGAGGGTAATTGTAATGAAGCCTTACATAAAAAACCAGTTTTGATAGCATCCTGATGCTTGCAGTGCGTGGGGGGTGGCTCTTGGCATTTGCAGGTAAAGTGAATCAGGAGTAGGAACTCTGGCCTCTTACATGAGCCTCCTGACTGTACAAGTTGTGACTCCAGGTTATAGAAGAGGAACACTCTCAAAAGGCCATTCAAATGCTTTGTTTTCTAGCTGTTTACATTTCTGTTAGGTAGGAAAAACAGAAGAGAAACTGAAAAGAATGCAATTTCAATCTCCCATTCCCCCCCACAGTTATTAGAGAAATTAAAAACAAAAGAACCAACAAGTGTTGGCCACAAAACCTGAGTTATTGCTTTACTTGATGTTACAGCAGGATTTGGAGCAAACCTGCCTCTTATATGAGCTATGAGCTCTTCTGCCTTTCTCCGCGATTATATCTTCACAGATCATGTTTGGTGTAGCTTGAGATTAATGGACAGTTTTGATAATTTCAATTTTAATCTGTTTATGTTTCAATTGTTGCCTTTAAGTGCAGATAATGTTACTCTCCTTAAAGGAGGAGCTGCCTCTATGTTTGTGGAGCACTTGAGAACTTTAGGGTCCTTCTCCAAATAAGCCATTATCAGTAACCGTGTTATCTGAGTGGCAATGCAAAGGCAGATAAATATCTGGTTTTACTTCTGATAAAGAGCTAAACAGCTGTGTCTGCTGCCCTTCCATTGTTCACAGAAAGAAAAATGTGATACTTCCCAGTTCTCCTTGGTTTTTTTTTAATAGGTGCATTTTTGCAATGGGTCTGGACAAAAAGCCATCCCCTCCCAAGACAAAGATGGAGAACAATGAGGAAAAGCACGTAGATTCCTGGAGAGATGAAGTGCAGAGTGAGCCAAGTAAAAGCAGTATTGAGCAGAAATCAAGCAAAGATTCAGCGTTAGTCATCTTACCATGTTATGAAGAGAGTGTGGAAACTAGTGAGGACAAAATGGAGACCAGACATGAGTACAGAAAGGAAGAAGAGAAAATATGTGGTTACGAGAGTGAAGATAGTCAGGAAGACACCGGGAAATATGGTACGGTATTCAAAAACAAAAGAAGAGGATGAGAAATGGGAGAGGATGGTTCTGGAGAGGGGATGGGATTGTGGGCCTCCAACTCCACCTGGAACTTCCTCTCTTAGGACATCTCATGTGCGAGAAATGTGGTGAAGGTAGTGTCGGGGCAAAAAAATCAGTGGGACTCCTTTTGGCCAAGCAAAAGGATGAGAAGGTTTTGCAAGAGCTAAGAAAATGAGTAAGGAGGGTCTGAGAGGCTGAAAGAGGAGCCTGAGGTGGGTGGGAAAGCAGGAGGAACATGGGGCACAGTGGAGGGACAGCAGTGAAGAAGGACGACAGCAGCAGGTGGAGGAGAAGTAGAGAAGAAGGAAGAAAAGAGACTGGGTGTGATTCTGAGGTGAGCTCCTAAGGGAGACAGGGCATCAGCATAAGATGAATGGAGAGAAGAGCGTGACCATAGGGGCAGGAGGTAGAAAATCTCCTGCTGCCTGATGCGAAATGGATGGGAGTGACAAACTGTGAAGGGGAGGAGGCTGAATACTGGGTGTAGAAGGGGAGGGAAAGTGGGAAGAGCACATAGCATCAAAAAATCAGCAAGATTTAACTCCAGATGAACTATTTTGGTCTTTTCTCCTGTTGCCAGTGGGAGTGCAATGCTTTGTTCACCTAAGCCTCTTACAAGTCCTTTCTCCACTGCACTGCCCCAAGCACCATTTACCTGACACTTGCCCAAGCCTCCAGCTTCCTTATCTGAGCATTTGTTCCTTCTTCAGGTCTACCGCTTGCCTTTCTTGTGTTCTCTGCTCTGGCCCTGCTGGGGCTATCGTCCTTTCCCTTTACTGAGTGCTCCCATTGCCTGTTGTAACTGGCTGACCTTGCCCTTTTTGCATGAATCCCATCTTGTTTCAGTTGACAGAGATTTAAAACAAAAAAAAAGACTGGGGAGAGGCTGCCCTTGCTGAAGTTTGTCCAGGACTGTTTCTTGTGGCAAACAAAGATATTTGTGGTATAAAATATTTGTGATATAAAAATGATGCATGGCAGGTCCAGCTGCATGCTCAGGATGTGCCATTTCCCAGTGCCACCTCAGGCCAGTCGCTGTGGCCAGCAGGCTGCCTCCAACTCTGCCTGCCCCTGTGGAAGAGGTGGTGAGCTCAGGCTGTGCCTTGACTTGCTCCTTATTGTAATGCCTTTTTCAGAGAAAGTCAAATTTAGAGAGAGATTTTAATTTTTACTTCCTATTTTTACTTTTGTAATTCTGCAGTGCTACTGCTTAGCTTCCTCATTAATCCCTGTGGATGTGTGTTTGTGATTAATCAAGGCTTTTTCCTTCCAGGAGGTGGGCACCTTTCTGACAGGTACCTAAGGAGGCCTCAGTTCCAACAACGCGGTTGGAATCTCAAATGATTTTTTATACAGAAAATAAATCTCCTTATTCCCTTAATTCTCACTGTCTGGGTAATTGTTTATTTGCCTAATTGGTTCTGCATCAGATACTCTTCATTTCTGTCCTTGGCATTCTGTCACTTCAGTACTTGAGAAGCATTGATGGGAAGAAAAAGAGATGAGCAATAAAATCGGAAAGGTGAGAAATGATGGCCCTGAGGGACAGCTGGTGTGTCAGCAGTGGCAGCTCTCCCTCACAATTTAGCTTTGTGGCCTCGCTGCTCTATGTGCGGTGAGCTCACTGTAGCCGTGGAATGACTGAATTTTAAGTGGAAATCACTGACATCCCTGTGTCTGCTAGTGCCTGAGATTTCAAACAGTGCAGCCTTGGCTGTAAAGAGAAGGATTCTTTTATGCATACGCATGAAGAAAGTCTTTACCTGTAGATCTGAGCAAAGTTATCTGTCAAACATTACAACTCATCAGGCTGGTAGCTTGGAATGAAATCTAGACCTTGTTGATGTAAGAATGCTAATTCTGCGGTAGCGTCATTTGTTTTAGGATTTCACTTGGGACCTGAGTGAGGAGATGAGAGTAATGTGATAACAGACTATTCCTCTGCAGAAGCCTTTGGCTGGATTTAATTAATTCATTTAGTTTGTAAGCCACTTCAATCATAGAATCATAGAATCATAGAATCACAGAATCATAGAGTCATAGAATACTTTGGGTTGCAAGGGACCTTAAAGATCATCTAGTTCCAACTCCCCTGCCATGGGCAGGGATACCTCCCACTGAATCAGGCTGCCCAAGGCCCCATCCAACCTGGCCTTTGAGACCTCCAAGGATGGAGTAGCCACAACTTCCCTGGGCAACCTTTTCCAGTGCCTCACTACTCTCACGGTGAAGAAATTCTTCTTTATGCCTAGTCTAAATCTGCCTCTCTCCAGTTTATACCCATTGACCCTAGTCCTATCACTACAAGCCTTTGTGAACAGTCCCTCCCAGCTTTCTTGAAGACCCTTCAGGTGCTGAAAGGTTGCTATATGGTCTCCTCAGAGCCTTCTCTTCTCGAGGCTGAACAAGCCCAACTCTCTCAGCCTGTCCTCACACAGGAGCTGCTCCAGCCCTCTGATCATCTTTGTAGCCCTCTTCTAGACTCGTACCAACAGTTCCATATCCTTCTTATGTTGAGGGTTCCAGAACGGGACACAATACTCCAGGTGGCCTCTCACGAGAGAGGAACAGAGGGGCAGAATCACTTCTCTTGACATGCTGGCCATGCTTCTTTTGATGAAGCCCAGGATATGGTTGGACTTTTGGGCTGCGAGAGCACACTGCTGGCTCATGTCAAGCTTCTCATCAACCAGCACCCCCAAGTCCTTCTTTGCAGGGCAGCTCTCCGTCACATCATCCCCCATCCTGTATTGAAATCAGGGATTGCCCCAGCCCAGGTGTAGGACCTTGCATTTGGCTTTGTTGAACCTCATGAGGTTCTCGCAGGCCCATTTCTCCAATCTGTCCAGGTCCCTCTGGATGACATCCCGTAGTTCTGGTGTGGCAACTGCGCTACTCAGCTTGGTGTCATCTGCAGACTTGCTGAGGGTGCACTCAATCTCGCTGTCAGTATCATTAATGAAGATATTGAACAGCACTGGTCTCAGTACGGACCCTGGAGGGACACCACTTGTCATGGGTCTCCATCTGGACTTCGAGCCATTGACCACTACTGTCTGAATACAACCATCCAACCAGTTTCTTAGCCACTGACCTGTCCACCCAACAAATCCTCATCTTTCTGATTTAGAGACAAGGATGTTGTGGGGGACCTATCAAAGGCAGAAGTCCAGATAGATCACATCTGTTGGTTTATCCATGTCCACTGCTGTGGTTACTCCATCATAGGAAGCATCTAAGTTGGTCATACAGGACTTGCCCCTGGTGAAGCCATGCTGGCTGCCATTAACCACCTCCATGTGCTTTAGCATGTCTTCCAGGAGGCTGTAACAACCCAAATCTACATCTATGTCTCCCCCATCCAGGTCCTAGGAGCCCACCTCAGCCCAGGACAGGGCCCTTGGTCCTGCCTGAGCTCCATGTCCCAGCCCAACTCAAGACCTGGCCTGTCACCTGCCTGGCCATTCCAACACTCAGAAACACCTGGTCCCACAGGGGCATATACAGCAAATGGTCTGAAAAGGTTACAGCTGAATGAAATTTTGTAGAGGCTTCAGGAAGAACAAACGATTCCAGCTAAAATCTCAAAAAGTGTCTACATTTCCTCACCTGGCTGTTGATCACAAGCTCTCAAAGGTGCAAGGTCTAACCATGAAATACACACACCACTCTCGTTTGTAAGCTGCAGGCACTAGTGGTTAATTTACATGATATATAAGTTCTAGCAATAAAAAATTCATGAAGCAAGGCTTGAATCCCTCTGCTGCCAAGCAAATGGGAACATTTCCACCACCGCAGGCTAATGATTAATTTATACACACGTACCGGGACAGCAGACAAAAAGTCCTGTTTATTGTCTAGACAAGAGCCGGTTCCACCTTTCTTACCCTAAAGAGCATTGCCACTTCTAAAAGTTGAGTAAAAATCATCAATAATTCTTCAGAAAGGGCATTAAAATTAACCTGCCTATTCAGTTATACAAGACAGGAAGGGAGGGAGGTTTAGCTGTATGCAGTCACATGTTTGTCTTATAACTTCAGGTATAAAGTTCATAATGACACTATCGCAATCCCAAAGGTGTAAAATCCTAAAAACCGTCCCCAGAGGAACAAGGATTAGTGACAAGAGGAGTTTTTGTCACTTCCTGGTCATCTCCATCCCTGAGAATCGTGTTGGCAATGTTTTGACACTAGTGAACTCCCTGTGCTCTTTCCTCTGTGGCGCTGGAGGTGGCAGCAAGCTCTCCCCATGCCCCTCTTCCCTTCCCAACGGCACAGCCACCCAGCCACCCCAAGCCCAGATCGCAGTGTTTGCTGGGTCCCCTGCCTTGGCTGGCAGAGTTCAGGGAGGCATCCCATGGGCCGGGGCACACAGCAGGGCATCAGGGAGCTGTTCTCTACCCTGAGGACTGGTGGCAGATGGGATTTCTCAAAAGATTTGGTCAGGTAGATTAGAAGAAATTTTCCTTTGTTATTGGAAGCCCAGTGCCTAAAGAAACTACATGCAGCAGTGAGAACTCTTGATCAAATAGCACACAGTTTTCAAGTCAATTTTCTTGCTCCCTTTCTGGTGACCTCTCATTCAAGCAATGGCTAGTATTGCACCTGCTTTATTTGTAGAGGTCTGAGAAGTTCACAGACCAAATTATAAACATTTCACTCTGACTGACTACACATTTCATAATCACTTTGAAGTCTGGCATTTCTGGTTTAGGGGAAATACGCAGAACCCTGGCTAAAGTATTGTTTGGGTAAAAAAGCCAGATTTCACTTTAGAAAGGAGCAGGGAAAGGGGAATTAAAATTGTGTTTATTAGACTAAAAGTCACATTTTCCACCCACACTTTTGCAAGCAGCCTTCCACAGAAAAACAAGAAGAAGGTCACCAATGCTGCGATTCTGTTGCTAATGCTACTCAGCTGCCACCCCTTACTCATTTTTTATCCAGCACGGCAGTCCACAGAGCACATGTAGCATTTGGGCTCATGACTCACAACAGGATAAAAAGAACCCTGCACGCTGGCCTGTGAAGGAGGAAGCATTTTGTGGAGGAAGGAAACCAAAAGTCAGCAGGTTTCATGTTTTCTCATCTCTTCTCCAGCACAGCCAAACATTTCAATGGTAAAACAGCAGAAACAAGGTGTTCCTCTTGAGCTACTGCTTTCTCAGGTGCTTCTGCACACCAGCACCAACCCACGTCTCCCCGACAACAAGGGTACTCTGACTGCTGACGCTTCACCTCCTCTCGGATGTGTCACCTTGTGGGTGTGGGAGCCGGACCCCGAGTAACGATGAATCTCAATGTGAGTGTGGTCCTTCCCGTTTATTCGTAAACACAACAATCCTTATATACTTTTCCAACAGAGCATGCGCCAACAAGCAACTTACAATTGGTCCAATTAAACTGTCCGCGCACCTTAAAAGTTACAGGATTGGCTCGAGAGGGTTGAGCGCGCGAAAGGAGCTAGTCCGGCCCTTTCAGGGACTTTCCAGCGCTGAGTTCCGGGCTTTTGTTATGCGCTTCTCCCGGTCAACATACCGAGGTCAGCTTAAAGGGGAACGCCAGGTTTAATCCTGAATGTTGAACCCTGGATTGTTCACTGCTATTAAATCATATAGCCACCCTTCCACATCACCTCCATGAGATGACAACTCTAAGAGTAATGTGGCAGTGACAGCTTATTGGTGTTGTATGACTCTGTAACGGTGTCATTCCTGAAAGTACAGCTGTCCAAAAGGATGAATTAACATGATGGCTCTTGTATGGCAAGAGTCTAAATACTGACAGCTCGGTAGTCGCGCAGGTCACCACGTTAGACGCTCTGGTGCTCATTCTGTTCAGCAGTACCTCACTGTTTCAGAACAGTAGGGATCAATTTTTCATTCGTAATAAGTAAAGTTCAAAAGCCATGGAGTTTATCAGCCTGTCCGAGACAGCTGTGAGCATTGCCAGGTGTTTTACTTGTCAGGCTGTTACCCACAAAGTGTTTTTTCTGCATAACAATGTTACAGCTAGAAAAATGTTGTTTCCTAAGAGTCTATTTCCAGATGAAATGTTATTACTTATTTATATGCCCACGACATGTGCCTGGAAATTAAGAGATATTCGCAGAAGTGATTCTCCAATGACCATCAAGTACATGATGCTGCCAGTGCTTATTCCTTACAATTGGCTTTCTCTTATCATGAGCAGTAAGTATGAATTTGATTCATTTCTTACATGGCTTCTGGAGATTCATCTGAACTTCCTTTTATCCCAATAATTCTGCACGATGCGCTACATGAACATGAACTGAGCGATCAACATAGGCTCTGCCTGACAGTGAGACCTCGTTTTGTCCACGCATCAAAGCCACAGGGTGAAAGTTCATACATTTGTTTACACCTGAGACATGTACTGCAGAGAAACACCCTCTGCCCTCTACCCAAGCACAAGGATTGGCCAGAGCAGTGGTAGTAGGGCCACTGAGGTCATCCCTCGATGTCCTCTTCGTGGCAGCATGAGAAACGTCACAGCTCTTCTCCAAGTGCAGACAAATGATTTTATTTCCAGTCTGAGCAGTGTGTCAGGCTACAGCCAGCAGCAGGTTCAGTGCCACAAATGCTGCAGGAATGACCTCAGAAGGGTCTGAAGAAAATAAACTCATCCTAGGCTCCTCATGTTATTTCCCTTCCCCAGTTTTCAGGAACGCACAAGATGCACAGCCATGTCCTCTGGGATACGACAGCATCCATGGAGAGTCCAGCAGAGCTCAGCTGAGCAGAGAGGGATGCCTGGGCAGGGCGAGAAACAGCCCAGAGCATCCCCACTGCTCAGCCAGCAGTGTCCTGGCCAGGCAGCTGACACCCTCTGGCCCCACTGCGACAAGCGTACGGCTTGCTCACTCACTGCAGGCCATCCCTCACTCTGTCGAAGAGGAAGCTGGTTTTTTATCTCTTCCTTTGTGAGATAATAATGGGGTTTTTTAATTGAAACATGTTCAGCTTCTCCTTCTTCCTTCTTGTTTCAAGAAGTTCTGCCTCTGCCAGCAAAATAAGAGCCTGTGTTGCTGGGGTTTTTTTTCAGAAAATGAGAGTTTTCTCTTCCCCTCTTTTTTGCAAGATTTCAGCTCTTTGACTTTGGAAAAGAAATCATTGTGGTGAAAGTATTTCTTGAAACGATGACAGAAGCAAAATTATATTCCTTTGTAGAAAACAGGGACATTTGAAGACAGGCTTAACGTCTTTGTTCTTTGTTCCGGGAAGTATGAATTCTCAGGCCCCTTCCCCGTTCTTAGTTTTTGAAGATGAACATTTCAGAGGATGAGGCATTGTGCTTGAAAGGTCTTTTCAGAAAATAACTTTTCCCTCCACAGTATGTTCCGGTTCTCTGATAATATGTAGGATAACTTGGCAATTTGTGGCTTTTCCTCATAAATATTTATTTTCCCAAGACACCACAGTGTGAATGGGCTCCCAGAGCTGCTGCAGCCTCTCCCTGTCATACACAGCAGAGCGGATTTAGCAACTGCCCCAACCCCAGTGCCTGTTGGGCTATCTCCTGAAAGCTCTGCTCTACTGGAGGATGCTCCGGCCACAGCCGTACTGCTGAGGGCTGGGGTACCGAGCATCTCCTCCTCCCTCTATGCCCCCAGTCTCCTGAAGGTGAAACCATAGAATCATAGAATTCTTTGGTTAGAAAAGACCTTTGAGATCATCAACTCCCACTGTACCTGTCCACTACGAAAACATATCTCTGAGCACCTCATCTATCTGTCTTCTAAATACCTTCAGGGATGGTGACTCAGCCACTTCCCCGGCTAACCCATTCCAGTGCCTGCTAACACTTTCCCCCTACTTGGGACAGGTCTTCTTTTCTCTGTAAATATTAGTTCTACATCCATTTCTCACTATATTGCTGACTCCAACAATTTTCCATACAAATTTCCTAAATTTGCTATCATGAGGTTCAGAAACTTAATTTACTAACTCTCTTAGCATCTTAGCAGGAATGCCAGATGAAACTAAGTGTTTTCCGATTATTTCCTTTATCGTGTGCTGTTCTTAAGGTAACTTTAAAAATTAAACTTAAAAATTCTTCAAATACATTCATTTTAAGTCAGATCTTAAAGAGGACAGCAATATTTCATGACTTTTGAGTCAGTTTTAAGTTTAGTTGATCCCATTCTTCATTAGTACTGAATCTGCTTTTCTTTTCACAGTTTTTCAGTCCTGGTATGTTAGTCCATGCTTTTTAAGATACTCATTCCCCAGTGTATTACCCACCAAAATTTTTAATGTCACCCATGTTGTTCAGACTAGATGTTGCTCCTGGTTAGAAAGAATTGATTCCCGCATGGAAAAACTCAGGCTCCCACGTCACAAATCCAATTTGTCCCTCTTTTATTCCCAGGCCTTCAGCAGGCTGAAGGAAAACTGTCTGAGTCTCCACAGGGTTTTCAGCAAGTTCTGGCATCACCAAAAGCTTTCACAGAACTGTGTGTCACAGAAAGTAAAAAGAAAAATGTAGGGAAATGTGCAGTGCTTGCAGAAAGCATGTGTTTAGATTTCATTCCTGCCTCTGGAACTTTTTCCTTCAAAACATATTATGCAATTTTTCTATCAGTTGGAAAAAAATATTGACTGTTCTCTGGAAAAAAAAAGAAAAAAAAGACATTTGGCTGGATTTCTTTTTGGTGATCTTTACTTAAAATACCCAATACTTCTATGTACTCCTGCAGAGGCAGAAACCCATCTTCAGCAGAAACTTGAGTGTGTTGTACGTGCACAAGAAAATGAGAAAAGGTCAGAGCTGCAGTCACGGTGCCGAATGCCACACCAGAGCCATAGGGTAGTCCCCAGGCCATCCTGGCACCACCGGGGCATGGAACTAGGAAAAGCATTGGGATGGGCCATGGTGAGCACCTGCTCATGGACTTTGCTCCAACTGCACCAAAAAGCCCTTCCTGCCACTTGCTGCCTATGCCAGGGTGCAGGAAAACCTGGTCTGCTTCTTCCCAGGGACAGAGAAACCTAACAGGCGGAAACTGGAGGCTGGCTGATGTTGTGCCCATCTACAAAAAGGGCTGCAGGGAGGACCCAGGAAACTACAGGCCTGTCAGTCTGACCTCAGTGCCAGGGAAAGTCATGGAGCAGGTGATCTTGAGTGCTACCATGAAGCACATGCAAGAGAACCGGGTGATCAGGCCCAGGCAACACGGGTTCACAAAAGGCAGGTCTTGCCAAACTAACCTGATCGCCTTCTATGACAAAATGACTCGGCTGCTGGATGAGGGAAAGGCTGTGGATGTATCTTCCTGGACTTCAGCAAAGCCTTTGACACAGTTTCTCACAGCGTTCTGCTTGAGAAACTGTCAGCCTCTGGCCTGGACAGGCGCACACTCTCCTGGGTGGAAAACTGGTTGGCTGGCCGGGCCCAGAGAGTGGTGGGAAATGGTGTGAAATCCAGCTGGAGGCCAGTGACAAGTGGGGTTCCCCAGGGCTCAGTGCTGGGTCCAGCCCTGTTCAATGCCTTCATCAATGATCTGGATGAAGGCATCGAGTGCACCCTTAGCAAGTTTGCGGACGACACTAAGCTGGGTGGAAGTGTCGATCTGCTGGAGGGTAGGGAGGCTCTGCAAAGGGATCTGAACAGGCTGGACCGCTGGGCAGAGTCCAATGGCATGAGGTTTAACAAGACCAAATGCCGGGTCCTGCACTTGGGGCACAACGACCCTATGCAGTGCTACAGACTGGGAGAAGTCTGTCTAGAAAGCTGCCTGGAGGAGAGGGACCTGGGCGTGTTGGTTGACAGCCAACTGAATATGAGTCAGCAGTGTGCCCAGGTGGCCAAGAAGGCCAATGGCATCTTGGCTTGTATCAGAAACGGCGTGACCAGCAGGTCCAGGGAGGTTATTCTCCCTCTGTACTCGGCACTGGTGAGACCGCTCCTTGAATCCTGTGTTCAGTTCTGGGCCCCTCACCACAAGAAGGATGTTGAGGCTCTGGAGCGAGTCCAGAGAAGAGCAACAAAGCTGGTGAAGGGGCTGGAGAACAGGCCTTATGAGGAGCGGCTGAGAGAGCTGGGGTTGTTTAGCCTGGAGAAGAGGAGGCTGAGGGGTGACCTTATTGCTCTCTACAACTACCTGAAAGGAGGTTGTAGAGAGGAGGGTGCTGGCCTCTTCTTCCAAGTGACAGGGGACAGGACAAGAGGGAATGGCCTCAAGCTCCGCCAGGGGAGGTTTAGGCTAGACATTAGGAAAAAATTCTTTACAGAAAGGGTCATTGGGCACTGGAACAGGCTGCCCAGGGAGGTGGTTGAGTCACCTTCCCTGGAGGTGTTCAAGGCACGGGTGGATGAGGTGCTGAGGGATATGGTTTAGTGTTTGATGGGAACGGTTGGACTCGATGATCCGGTGGGTCTCTTCCAACCTGGTTATTCTGTGATTCTGTGATTCTTTGAGACCAGAAGTAGCACCCACTTTACAGGCAGGTATAGGATTAGTCTTTCCTGAAGGCAAATTCTTCACTGCACAAGGTGCTGTGTCATCCTACTCCTCACTATGGATTTTATTTAAAAACAATAATCAATGAAATTGAAAGCATCCCTGGACTGATGAAAGAAGGCTGGTTGTGCTGTTGTGCAGGCGTACCTTGTTCAGCATACAATCCTGCACCAACAGCTCTGTGAGGTGGGCTCTTGGGCATGAGGGAAATGGCTTCTTTTGGAAAACTTATCTGCAGATGAAGCAACAATTTCCCTGTGAGGATTTGCAGGATGATCTGAAACAACTTCAAGCTATTACTGAAATTACCTGCATCTCACATTCCCTCTTTCCTGCATTATTGTGTGTCTCTCGCTCCTTTACCTGCATTGATACTTTTGGTTAAAAATCATCCTTTATTCAAATTTTTTCAGGGCTTCCATGCCTACTGCTTCCTCTCCATATTAAAATTATGGTGAAACCATAATATTTACATTAAGATCTTCCCTGTGCCTATTAGAAATGTTTTTTTCCATCACTTAGAATATTCTTCTTGTGTAATTTGGTTGCATCTTTTTCTTGTCTGTATTTTCTTTTTTAATGGAAGGATTTAAGACACATTTTCCTTTTAGAGGAATTGTAAGGTTACATTTCGTTATGGAAGACTGTATTTTTACAGTTGCCTTTTTGACCTGGCTGTGCTGCACTGATGTCAAATATTTTCTCAAAAAAAACCCCAATTTCCAAAGTTTTCCATACAGAATTTACCCAGAGTTGTCAGAAACATATTACAGGACACATCCAACTCAGGGTGATGGATCTGCAAGGTTCACAGTCCAAAAAACCCTGCTGGGATTTTTCTCTTGCCCCGTTTAAAAAGGGAAAATGCCAACATGACAGACAAGCTTTACAAATGGAAGGAAGGTGCATGAAACGCAAGCACCATACACGTCTGGCTGAAGGGCCTTTTCTGCAGGTAATAAACTCTCTGGTGCTAGGGCAGCGCACTGGCAGCTTTTGCACTCTCTGTTGTTGCAAAGCTCTCCATCACTCTCAGCGAGGTGAGAACCCCCAAGACAAGCAAACAGCATGGACAGCATGGGAGAAATTGGCAGGGTTTGCTGCCCAGCCAGTACGTGTTCATGTTTTATGTTATTACTCAAAGTATATTAACACCAGACTATGACACATGTGGAAGTGTGAATCTGAGGACCATTCAATACTGTGAAGTTTCCCACTTTATCAGTTACAGAAGCATCTCTGCGAACTTTGTGCTGTGAAAATTCAGCATTTGAGACGCTTACAATTTCTCAGCTCTTAAATGCTGTGGAGTGGTCTCAATAAGGGTGTGCTGAGTGGGTACAACATACCCCTCGTGCTGCACCTGCGTGTGTGCATGTGCGCTGCCCATTGAGGGCTGGTTCAGCTCTCCCTCTCAGCAACGTTCGTGGACCAGACTGTGTATCTCCCTCTACAGAAGAACTAGCCTTGGGCTTCCTAATATCCCAGTTCTCCTCCTCTTCTGCTAGTGGTATCAAGCCTCTCTGACAACAGTGCATGCTGTAGACTCTCAAAATGTCACCGACGATAACTAAAGCAAGTACAAAATATAGGGATAGTAACAAAAAAATGCAAACTAAACCCAACAAAACCAGGCAATTCTCTTTTACAGAACCACTTGGAACACCTGTGATGAAACAGTTACAATTAGATCAAGTTCTTTAGCAAAACCAAAGAGTTTCAGTGATACATAGGACGAGTAGTGAAATTTGTAGGCAAGCATTATGTGTCTCTGCTCATTACAAAGAAAGAAAACTGGGAAATGTGACCAATTGAAAACTGAAAAGGATGCTTATAGAAGTATCAAAACCACTTCTGGAATAGTCATACAACTTAATTTTAGAAATTAAAATTAACAATGAGACACCAGCCTTGCTGGTCTGGTGAGATGTTGGTTTGGACATAGAGAAAGCTCCTCTAAAAGGAATTTCAGAGCCCTTGGGCAAGGTACTAGTCACAATATGGTTCATAGGTTTGATTCAGTTTTCATTCCAAAGTCAAATTATAACAAAATCCAAAACCTTGAAAGTTTTAACAGAACAAAACTAATATTTCTTGCAGCTTTGTGCAATGCTAAGGAGTAGATGTTGAAAGTACCTTCCAGCTCCTGATGTTTCCCATTCTCTATTTCTTAACCTGAACAGAGTATGGATTTCAGGTTTCACACTCAGCACTACAATCCGAAGATTTTTCCCAGCCTTTTCCTGTGTGTTAATGAACTCCCTCAAGGTCCCAATTGCAGTGAGAGATAAAGATGACATTTGATGTCAAACTCAACTCAAATTTTTTTTTATGTAATTTTAAATAAAAGGCATCTGCACCTTGGCTGCATCCCCTGAATGCCAGGGAATTCTGGCATGAAAGTAAACCTGTGTCATGATGCCAGCACATGTTGGTGCTAGATGTAGCAGCAAAGCTGATTTCTGGGGTGGAATCCATATCTTGGTGTCATCACAGAAAAGGCAGTTGTCAGATTTTTTTCCTTCAAAATGTGGAAACAGAAAAGTAAAATCTGTATGCCCCTAATCCTCCAATTTACACATGTGAAAAAAAATGAAGGCTGGAGCCTTCTGGAGTGTTAGCCGTAGTCTACTCACAGCAGATGTCTTATTTATTTTATCACATGTTACCTGACTAGATAATCCAAGAACCAGAGTAGGTAAGACCACTAATGGTAGTGGAAAACCACGAAGGCTGGGCAGGACAACACATCATATAAAATCTATAGTTTTATAAACATATAAATCTATAAAAAGAATCAAGACACAAAGTATGCTTTAGCCTGCAAATTCCTCAAAATAATGATTAAGTCATACAGGATGTAATATAGCAGCAGAAATTATGAATAAGAATAATTAGGAGTGCATTTAGCTGCATTAACGCAGTTAGGATCAGAATTTTGCTCCAGACCTTTTTATGTTTTCATCTGGACTTGCAGAGCCTCACAGCGCACTGCTGTCCAGGTCAACCAATGTCAACAGTCATTGTTTCACCAAATCCACCGTCTCACCAGCCTCATGGTCGGTCTGACAAAAGTTAGATGTGAAACTGCAGGTAGCACCTTGAGCACAGGGTGTAGGACAGATTCCCCGGGGTGTAGTGCTTGAAGCCCCAAGGGCACAGCGGCAGGAGCAGCCCTGTAGTTGGTAGGATGGCTTGGGCAGGTCAGACAAACACAGCCAGCACCAGCCTGGCCCCTCACACCTTGAACCAGCAGCAGAAGGCAGCAGACGTCTTTGGAGGCTGCATGAGAGCATGGATGAGGAAACTCTTAAACTGACAATAAATAAAAGCACAAGGAAGCTTTCTTGTTAGACACTTCCCATACACTCCTAGAAAACCTCTCCGGGTCTGACCAAGACCAACAGCCAGGGCGGCTCACATGGAAACTGCCCAGGAGGTGCAGCTCAGTGATGGGATGTAGGAGCATCCTCTGATCTGGGAGAAGGCAGCAAGACCAGAAAGTGTCTTGCCTTAAACACAAGAGGAGAGACCTGGTCATTGTGGATGGTCTCAACAGAATATAAACCATACTGTTGCATTAATAAAAAAAAATAGAAATCATATTTGGTATATGCAAATTCTATAAATCAAATAGATATGGGCCTGGCTGCCTGAGAGTAAAGCCCCATTAATTACTTAGATAGTCTCAAACCAGATGTCTCAAATCCAGTATACACCTTTCATACACATCACTTCCCTTAGGGGCAGTAAAAAAAGTACATAAAATAAAACCCAACATAAAACGTACAAAGAGAAAACAAGTCAACATCATCTCTGAGGAAGAGCACAGACCAGCACACCACCTGAAGAACCAGCCAGAAAGATTATTTGGATTAGTCTTCCAATTATACAGCATAGAATGGGAAAAAAATGATTTTTATAAGGCAATGACTCCAAACTTGACCGACTTCTCCAAAGCTTTTCTGAAAAATCAAAACAACCTCATGATCAAATCTGTGCATTGCTGCCAAGTTTTGTTTGTTTCTCCTCCTGAAAGGATTCTTTAAACAGCAGCAAGGCAGGAAGCAAAGAGAAAGGCACCACACTGACATCTAAAGACATCAGTGTACATACAGCATTGTACATAAAATCCCTGAATGAAAATAATCTGTTCATCCACCCGTTCATCTAAAGCAAATTCCTTCTTGCCCTGCCGATGAGATCAGCAGTGGGTTATCCCAGAAGCAGGTTATCCTGGCAGCTGCTGCAGTTTGCAGCCACCTAGCATGCTCCTGCGGCTGCTTCAGGCAGGGGGTCTGGGTGCTGGGGCAGGGATGGGCACAGCAAACCTTGACACAGCAAAGCTTAGATCTAGTCACAGCCCGTACTCTGAGAGTCATAACACCAGTATGGTTGTGACGCTGCTCTTGATTGATCCAGCAGTTACGTACCTCATCATACTCCTCCAGAGGCCACAGGCTTCTAAAATGGTGTTTGGGCCTGCAGATCTCACTGTGGTCATAGCTCAACATCTTTTTCTATCCAGTTTTGAAAAATAAAATGAATCAAATATGATTTGCTAGAACACGGGTTTTACCAATGAGATTTTGCACATTGCTCATCCGCACGTCTTGGTCATAACAATCCCTACAAGTGGCATCATCAGCACCAAGTTGGGGTGAAGGCAGAGGGGACAGGGAGGGTGAAATCACTGCATCTTCTCCATTCTCCCTGGGGCAGATACATTCTTCGGGGTTCCCCAAGGGCAACTGCTGCTGCAGGGGTCATCTGGCAGGCAGAGTCCACCTTGGTCTCCTCTGAAAGCACAGACAGAACCTAGCAGAGGAAAAAATTCTGAAGTCAACGCTCCTCAGGTTCTACCCATCTCTGTCCACACCTGAGAGGCAAGCTCAAATCAGAAGCAAAAATATTACACAAATTTGCAAGAGTTTAAGGGAAAGTGACTATAAACAACGCTAAAACCCCAGTTACTTCAAGTACGGCATCCTGCAGGAACTGCTGAGGCAGATGGATTCTGAACAAAGATTATTTTATGATAATGCCACAAGGCCAAGGAGCTTAGCGCAATTCAGAGCTCTGTCTGAGCACTGATAAATTCAAAAGCAAAGCTCACGATATTCTCACTTAGCCCACTATGAAGGTGGAGCACTGAGAGGAGATGTCAGGCAGAAAACGGGCAGTATCAGAGACAGGCACGATGCAAAGGGACCCTTCTGTGAACCCGGGACCCTCTGGTTTTCCTCTCTTCTCCATCTTCTGGGGCAGAGATCCACGCTGCAGGAGGGATATGCATGAAGTCAACCCCCGCTTCTGAAAATTTCGATATTGCAACCAGACTTCTATATTATTAACGTTCTAGATTTTTAATTTTTTGCATTTTACTTTGTTACACAAAAATAGGATGCGGGATGTAAAACCAACATCCATGCATCACGTTCTACAGTCTCATTGAGGAAAATACAAACACCTTGTAGGTGCTGGTGATAGAGGCAGACCCTTCGCTGGATGGTGTGCTTTGCACTCAGATCCCAGTCGTTGCTTCAAGACCACATGTGGAAGAAGCACCTGCAGAAATCCCTCAGAGGCGCTTTATAAAGCTTTGCTTCCTCACCAACACACCCAGAGCCATGAATAGTAAACAGAGTTGTGCCACATAAGGTACCAGTTACAGTCACAGACTTCTTACACTTCAGTGTTAAATCCCCACAACAAACAGCTGCTGTGGCTCCTCTGCAAGGCAGAGTATCACCCTTCACTCACAGCCACATGGAAAACGAACCAGCCCAGTGTGTTTCCAAGCCAGCTATTACTTATTACCTACCAAATCTGAAATCTAAATACAGGTTTATTTGCATAGCACTTACCAGCTCACCACTTGTCATCTTCCTAGCATTTCAGTACTCCTAACTTTGAAGGGCCAGTGTCAAAGCCTTTGAACTGGTTTGAATCTATAGCAGGCATCTGCGTGTATGTACAGAAATATATACAATGTTTTACAGAAGTATCTGACGCTACCCTCTAGTTCAGAAACTGTGGAAAATTGTGCTACAAGCATGTGGTTTTTAAGGTTTATGGCTTAACTTCCACAGTTTGGCTAGATGAGACCTGACAGTTTATCAGCTTGGAACTGGTATTATATAGCCCCTCCCCATCCTCAGAGCAAACAACAGACTGTGTGTGCAGGACTATACAGAACATAATGCAGATATTTCTTACAGTGCAAACTCAAACAGGTGCACATTGCAGCACAGTGGTGCTGTGGACTGTAGCAGCTACAGAAGCTGGAGCAATTCACCGTGCCAGTACCCACTGCTCTCACCACTCATTCACAAATAGTCCTTGGCAATGGGAATGGCGTGAATGTTAGCCGCACAAAGGCTGTGCAACTCTGCTGCAGAGGCAACAGCCAAACCAAACAAGGAGTTCAGATTTAAAAGAAGGAAAAGTGGTGTCTGGGTTGAGCAGAAGGGGGGATGTCACTCTCTGTGCCACTGAAACAGAAACGTTGTTACCGTGAATAAATAAGAAGTGATCGTTTTCTCCTGTGTCTTGGGCTCTAATTCTGGCATTAGATGGGCAATCTCCTATCACCATATCGCTCATAAAATCATTTTAATAATTACTTTCATGCTTGATCACACCCTCCTATCATTAATAGCACTGGCCGTGTGCAAATATAGCAAATAGTGAATGTCGGAGGTTATTTGAGCATGTTACTTTGAAGCTGAACTGCCACTTACCTATTGGGGGGGTGCATTTTTCTGGGGGAAAAAAAAGCCTATAGCGTTTTGTTTACAGAACATAAAAAGAACTGTGGTACTGAGGAAGAGAAAATGAACCATAAAATGCTGTTGTTTTGCCTGTTCTTTATTTCCTTCCTAGGGTAGCCAACCCCTCTTGCTTTCTATTGTATGCATCACATTGTGTTGTCTTTGTCATAAAGGGGCTTTCTACGTGTCACTCTGTTCTGGAGCTTCTTCCCCTCTGGACCTTGGCTGCACGACAGATATGGAAGCCACTTGTGAGGGCCCTCAGGCACTCCAGACACACTTGATATTTCACAATAAATCTGTATTTATCTAAAAAAGAGCTCCCATGTACTTGCACCAAATTATTTACACCATGCTTGTGTATTTGGCCTCTATGCTCTGCATGAGCTGCAGTTTCAGGTTTCTGACAAAGAGTTTCTGGAAAGTTCCTTTACATTTACATGGAGGTCCCAGCATAGCTCATGTAAGATCCACTAAAAGCAAAATTGCACTGGAGGAGAAAGCCCTCTGCAGAAATAACGACAACCTGTAAATGTGAAGAATGAACTGACAGAAGTAGTAGCAAAAATTTTATCACATCCAGCCAGTACAGGCCCAGGGAAATTTATAGAATAAGGTTAATAAAAACAGGATGGAAAATAAATAGTGGAAGGCAGGCTCAAAGCAGCATTTATTTATTTATGTTGAGTGCCTCATTCACTGCTGACCTACTAAAGAGATATCCAGAGAAATACCAAAACTGTGCAGTGCTCATCCAGTGAAAATCGTGCAGGGCTACGGCAAGTTCCAGGTGCAAAGGCGCTGCTGATGTAAGCTCATCATCTGTCCAGGTTTTAAAGTCAACTGGTAATACTAACGTCATCTAAATGTTCACATTTTCCAAGCCCTCAAAACATTGTCTTTCCAAATACTATTCTTATCAAATATAATTCTTGCCATTCACGGCTTTTGCCTGGCAGTTTCAGATGACTAAAGAGTTTGCTAACAATGTTCTCACACCATCTTTTTGCTCAAAATATACTGAAATGATCTGGTTATAAAAACTATGGTAGTTAAGATCAATTCATGGTTATTGCTACTTCTTCTAAATGCATTGTCAAGCTTCTTGAGACTGTGGGCTTTCAAGGTTACCACAAATCAAAGGCTATTTTGGCTTGCTCTTCAGAAGTCCAGCTAGAGTTGAGCCACACACAGTAAAACAATCCTTGAAACACATCTGCACAGCAAACAATATGTGGACATTTATTTGCTCCCATCAGCACCTCAACCTGGTGCGTGTCCCCCAGACAGACTCTCCTTGGATAATAGTTGCTTTTCACAACCCAGCTAAGTGAACTGTAGTCGAACTGGATAGAGAACAGGGAGGAAAGTAAGAGATTCCCTATCAGACTCTTCTAGAAACTCATTTTTGTTCCTTAATAAGAAAAAGCGTCCAAGCACTGACGGAGGAAATACTTTCCACTTGTGCCAAAATAAAAATAAAGATTTTTCTCAAATGTTAGCACCTCAGGTCAAAAAAAATTACCCTTCAGGTGAAATACTGTAGAAGCTTGCTGTGGAAAAGGCACCAATCCAAATTCATTCTATGTGTACTGGCTTCTGCCCTTTTCCTTCTGCCATCTCTCATTGTTTCACATGCTCACCACGCTCAACTGAAGAAGTCTTTAAGGTGCATTCACGCCAGCTGGAGTTCAAGGAGTAACTGAAGGAAAATAGTGAATTAAAGAGGGTGAGGTTATTGTAAGTTACTTCTTCCTCTGACTCCTCATCTGGCAATTTAACCATCGTGGATGCCAGCAGAGTTCAGACAAGCTCTCCTGGGAATCCAGCAGCAGTCCACCCGTGCATTGCCTCCAAATGTAGCCCAGTGCACCAGCAGAAGTGGATAGCTGTGGGTAGGCTGGAGGTGGTTACATTTCAGATGACAAGAGATTCAGTTGTCCTTACAGCCATATTTAGTAATGGTTTGGTCACCTGAGGATCTCTCTCCGGCTCTCCAGGCACTGCAGTAGCATGGGTTTGCCTGCCAGCTGCCTGCAATGTCTCAAACACTTTAGGATGGGAGGAAGGTCCTCAGATGCCGATGTTTAGGTAGATGAGTCACAAGCCAAGTACCACCAATAGTGCCTCTTCCTAGACTTGCTGAGATTCACATCAGTATTTTGCCCTTTCTCTCTCATCATCATTTTTCTTTATCAAGCTGACATAAAAAGCAAGTAAACGTATGCCAAAATTCCTGTTCCTGCTCTCTGGACCTTCCAGCCTTTTAGTAATGAATCTGCAATATTAGAAAACAGTGTTTTCCTCAAACTTATCTTTCTTTTCTATTTCCACTTTACTCATTTCAGTGCTCCGCTGAGCAGCCTTGAGCATCCTGAGAATCCCAATCAGAATCCACTGTGCTGCCCCATTTTTGAACTTTGCTTTGAAAATCAACTTTAATTGTCATTGCGTTGGCTTCCAAGTCTGGATAGCCTACAGCTGTCCTGGCTGCAGTGGTCGGCATCACCAAGAGGGAAATCACCAGGCTGCAGGCAGCAGAAACCCGCTCAGCCTCTCTCTTGGCTGCAGTACTGCATCACCATCTTGCTGAACAGTTTTGGACTGTGTTAATGTGCTGGGCAAATTAGTCAGCCAATCCGTTGGTGTCACCCAGGGTCTTTCCATTAGTTTTAATGGGCTTTGGGTCAGACCCTTACACAGGAGTGGCTAGCAAATGACCAATCATAAAAACCCCTTCTGGTGACATGCTAAATATTCTCAAACGTATAAAAATGTTCTCAACGGTTTATGACAAAGAGCAGCCACTCCTCATGACACTGTGCTTGCACAAAAACTCACCATAGACTAACACAGCCACAAGATTTTTATGTCATTCTGTGAACATTCTGCATGAGGAGTGCTGCAGCGACCATTTCAGAAGCTCACTCAGACATACCATTAATAGAAGCAGGTTTGAACCTTGGAATGCATTCAGACCCCAAAATATCCCATTTAAAAAGGACCAGCAGACAGGTAACAACTTGGCTGCTGTCTCCCACAAAATGTCTATGGCTTTGGATGAGAAATTAGAGCTGTGATGAATGAAGTGCCTAAAGTGACAATGATCTCCATCGAGATGAGGTTAAGTTTGTGAGAGAGACCTTCTGCACAGCAGCGTACCAACCACTGAGCTCAAGCAGAAAGTAACCGCAGCTGCTGCATCTTACCAGGAGCATGCAGGAACCCAAGACAGCATTGGCACTGCAAGGCAGACACAGCAAATGAAGCTGCTGAAAGGAGGGCAAGCAGGGACAGTACACAAGGATAGCATGATAGGATCATTGTAATGATGCTGTTTGGACAAAGCCTCTGCCCAGCCAGGCTGCTGCTGAAGTGAGTCCTTTTGGCTTCCCCAGCACTACCTGGGGAGGGAGGTTTCTAAAAGCAGAGGCAGCACCGCTGGCTGAGAGAAACCCTGGCTCACTCCGCTGCTGAGACCAGGAGATGTCAAACTGGAACTGAAACACCAAAACCAGAGCTGTATTTCTCCTTTCTTGCCCTCCTCCTTGTGCATGTACGTAATTGACTTTAATTAAGCTCGCATAGCATCTAAACCGTGAAACCTAAATGTCTCTGGGATCAAACAGCAGCATCAGGAGAGAAATTACTGCAGCGTAACATATAAATATTATTTCACAAATGAGAAAATCATAGGCTGTTTTTCTTTTCCCTAGATCATTTTTTTAAACTTTCTGCCTGCTCACTCTTTTGCTTCCCCTTTGGTAAGAGATCACCAGCAACAGATAAATAGTACCCAGGAGAGAGCTGAAGTCAGTTTTAGAGGAAGCCAGGCTGCAGACAATATAAATATTGTATTAGTCCATTTCAGTAAAAGGTCTTCCCAGCTGCTGAGACTGAGTCACATCACCAGGAAACCAGAGAGCACTGTGCCATGATGACCCACTGCAAGCAAACAAACTATACTTAATGCATTTAACCAATAAAATACAGAGATTCTGGGATTTGCCAGGCTCTCTCAGCCACATACACATCCACACCTTGTTACTGACAGCAACAGTGCCTCTTCTGAACAGTTTCTCTTCCTTGTTTTGGATAGACACACAACCTTTACCAGAGACACCATTTCATTTAAATCCTCCAGGCTCTGCTCCTGGAGGAGCAAGGCAGGACAGTGGGCTGTTATTGCACGTATTTTCTGGTGCAATAATTAGTACTTTGAACCTTCTAGCTTGGAGTCGAGCCTCAACCCTTCCCTAGCCTGCTGTCTTTCCTCCTCTGCAGGAATATTTTCCCCTGCCAGAGTGCTGACTCTATACAGGTCACCCACACCCCATACCAGACCACGCTCCTGCCCTGTGCTTCTGCAGTGTCAGGATAACCTGGGTGTCAGAAGTCTACATGGGGAAGCATGTGGAGAAGAAACCCTTTCAGCGTTACCCAGCAGGGACAGAGACAGTTTCTGCCTCCCTAACTGGCAGCTGGCAGGGCAGGGTGTCCAGAATAATGTGGCCAGAGCAGCACAGCGCTCGCCTCTTCTGCCCTGGCATCCACCAGTTCTTGAGGCACTGGGTATTGCTGACCCTGCAGCACAGGAGCAACATAGACATGGATCTTGGTTCACCCCAAGCTTTAACTAAACTTCCTATACTCTGGCAAAAGCAAAAAACAAATGACTGGTTTCGTAAATGCGGCTTTTTCCCAGAGTTTCTAGCTAGCTATAACCACACCAAACCCAAACCCAGTAATCCAACTGATTGCATACCTGCTGCAGCAAACAGCCACTAGACTTTTCATGTTTTCTTTTGTTAACTACAGAACCACTACTGCAATGACCACCTTTGGAATAATCAGGGCCAATGTTCAGATCCTCCTCATTAATCCCACACTCATGATCTTCCTTCTCTCCCACAACGAGCTCCTCCCACTATCAGAAACCTGATTAGCAAATGAATACCAACTATTTGTGCAAAAGGAGCCCTAACTCTCAATTAAGGATTTAATTTCTTCCATTTTTCATGGATTCCTTACTGTGTCAGATCCCTCCTTTCTTGCTGTGACCAGACTCCCACTGACTCATGATCAGTAATTACCTGAAGTTCACAAATATTTCATACAGCAGAAATGATGTGGACTAATTCACATCTCTTTTATGTTGCTAAAACACTAAGCAATTTCACCAATTTCAGCAGTAACCCTAGTTTACTTTCAGTGCAGGGGTGATCAGGTGTCAGCTGGTAATTAATATACACTAATTGCAAGCCCACTGTGTGAGATTCAGATATTTATCTGTCCCTCCTGACATCCTTAAAATATTTAGTAGAAGGCAGACACTAAGAACATTTCAAACTGTGCAGTTAAAATTAATCATAACTATGACAAATGCAAATAGAGGAGTTATACTTATTTGCTTGGTTCAGCTATGGGAGTCACTATATGCACATACAGGAGAACTGTATGCAAAAGAAAGTTATTATTTTGCTATATTTTGACCTTCCTGTGTTCAAAAAAGTCTTCAGAAACTCCAAGCAGAGGGTGTTAACAATTTCGTCATGAGGACTAATTGCTGTGGAGCTAGTGCAGTGCAAATCCAGCAAGCAACTCAGGATCTTTCTTTTCTCCTTAGAAGACATCATCTATACGTGCAGCTGTAAGCTTGTGGAATGCAAACAAATGAAGTATCGGTGTGATAGCTTCACTTTCAGTGAATGTAAATAACTAAACAATTAGTCATTTAAAATATTAATGTTGATATCTGATGGTTTTTCATGTGTAGGTATTGCTGCTTGTAAGATGAGCAGGAACGTTGAAATTTAAAGGAAATGCTAAGTTTGGCATCAGCTTTTTGCTGGTTAGAAAGAGACGGTACCTGGAGGTAATTGCTTGAAGAAGCAGCACTAATTTTGTTTTCACATCCTGCTTACAGAGTAAAGACTTATTCTAATTTGTATATTTTACAAAGTCATAAAGTCTGATGCTGTAATCCTCATTGTATTTTAACATGGGCCATTAGGATAAACGGCAGAACTTGCATGCTGTGAATGCAATAAACAGCCCCAAATGTATCTTACCTATCTATATATTTTTTAATTATGTTTAATCTTTGGAATATGAACTATATAAAGGACAGGTGAGGGGAGAAATGAAAAGGAATATACATACTGTGTGACATCGTTAGTATTCCAGGGTGAGAAAGCAGCAAACAGATGGTTTACCATGTGCCCTTTCATTAGAAAAGCCACCTGCCAACTCGTTCCCATTTTCCCTTTACTGAGTTATCAGATGCATATAAATGAAAGTATTCCTGGGATAGGCAGAAACGCTCATCTGTAGTAAGAGCGTGCTGCCGTTTGTGAATGAGCCTGGCTGCAGTAGCTGCTCTTCAATATATGCTAAATAGAGCACCTTTTAGAGCAAAACTTTGAACGTATATTGTCTGTGTGCTCTAAATTAAGCAGCCCATGAATTAAAAAGCCCTTTTATTCCGACAGTAACAGCAGCCTTTGATATAGTTCTGAGTTTAACTTCTGGATGGTTCTTTGGCAGCAAGTGTTGCTCTCGTTACCTTGCAGGTGTGTAGACTTAGTCACAGCAAGGAGAAAGGATTTTGTTTACTCCAGTGAAGTCAAAGTAATACTGCTGCAGTTCTGGCCTGGGAGCCTTAACCTCCAGTGCCAACCTGGGGCTTCTGCAGAGAGGGCAGCCGGCCACCCAGGCTTTTGCTGGCAATGTTGCAGAAAAGGCTTTCACTTCCTATCACACTACAAATAGCCAGAAACTGGATTATTCAGCATTGTTTATTCACTCCAAAACAGGGATTGGTTGTGTTTATGGCACAGAAATATAGAAGGGCTCAGAGAAATCCTACAGAAGCCACTGAGTCCCCCTGACACGCACCCACACACAAGTATTTGCACATAAACTTACATGTGTGCACATACATGCTTGCAAGCACGTGATGCACATTCTTTGGTTCAGTAAAGCTCTGGAAGACTCTCCAGGGTAAGAGCAAAACACCCATCTCTGTCTTCCTGACCACTTTCTTTCTCTGTGTTTTTGGAGACATAACATATGAGGGTAACATATGAGTTACCCTTTTCTGATGACAGTAAATTACTGCACTTGTTTCTCCTGGGAAAATATCTTTGTGATAAAATATCATTTGGAGTGCCATAACTTCACTTCAGCTATTTGCAACAGGAAGAAAAACACATTCAGTGTTGGCCTCAGGTGTGACTTAAAAGCAATTCTAAAGCATATAAAAGTCATCACATTAAGGAAAATGTGGGTTTCTCTCAGAGGCATGTGTTTGTGCATGCATATACCAAATATTTATCCCATACCTATTTGATAAATGCCTTACTTCTCGAATTGCAGGTAAGGGAGTTGATTCTACAGTAATTTTGTACTTTAATTGTGACAAATTTTGCTTTTATACTAATAATATTGTCATCCCGTTGTTGTTGTTTCAATTTCTTTCTCTACTGCTGATAAATGAAAGTTAATTGAATTTAATAATGTAAACGGTAGGAGCAAGCCCATTAGCTACTCTGAGCTACTTGAATTGTACTCGTTGTTATCAATTAACTAACCAAACAATAAGATGCTGACTCAGCAACTGGAGACTAAGATCTCCTCCCCAGTTTTTTACCAGCTTCAGTCCCAGGATAGGGAGTCTTCGTCATTGGTACATTATTCATGAAATTAATGAAGCCTTGTCACTGAAAGATATAAATTTTTGGTACTCAATGTTCATGAGATATTTTGCCTCATGTTGTCGAGAACAGAGATGCCATGAAGGTTACTGTGGACTAATGAAGCAAAAGGGTCTGGATTTTCTGCAATTGCTGGAATTTATAACTTCCATTTCCATTAAACAGTATCTTCATGTGGGGAATTCAGATTTTCAAGAAGGGAAGAGAGTGGGGACCAATTTCCAAAATTTCCCCACAGTATCTGTAGCCTGTAATGCTTTTATTGTCTCCACTAAACAGGTACATGGTTATGACACACAGAAAGTTTTTTTTTTTTGAGAGTATTCTTTGAAACATTACCTTGACAGGAACCAGCTCATGCCTGAAAACAAGGCTTTTGATTTCTTCCCTTATCTGTGGGCTGGAGAGTGGTTAGCACATGACAGGGTCCTTCATAGTAAAATCTTACAGAAAGAAGAGAGTTTCTTGCAAGTCATGCTCTGTCTTGACAAGAACAGCATTTGGGCAGAGTGTTTGGATTTGAAATTTCAAGGGTGAAAAAAGGGTGTTAAAATTCTGAGCTAAAGCGTGTTTATTCTTCCATCATAAATTACACAGTTGCTTAATATTGTTTACTAGTGTAAAAAATGCGCTTATAACATTCAGGCAAATATAGCAAACACCCAAATGCACATATTTGATAGATCTCTCAAAGAAAACAAGGTAGGTACCAGTATCCACGACAACAAAGCCACTAAGATCCATGGGAATGTGAGCAAGATACTGTTTAGCATTATGTAAATTTAAGAAAAAAACAGTACTACGAAGGGCAGGGGGTGTTGTGCATACATGTTAAATTTATTACCTATCCCCACTCAGACGTCTTGATGTTTTGGGGCCGCAATGCTGGGGGGTTGTCAGGAGGTAGGAGAACCTGATCTCACTGCAGAAAGAGCAGCCCCAATACCTTATCAGGCAGCCTGGGAGAGCAGTGGGCAGTCCAGAGCGAGCTGTGGGGATGATGCCAGTGTGGGTCTGCATCCCCTGCATCCCACAGCGGCACGCAGGATCGAGGTGGGAGAGGAGTGGTGGTGGCACAGCTCTGGAGTTCTTCTGGTCACCTGCCCACCATGGGTGGTTTTGTTGGACATGCTCTAGAATGTGAAGTCCCATAAACTGCTATTTTCAGTGTTTGTTCTAGAGGATATGTCAGCCTTCATCAGAAGTTTGGCTATGCTCTACATCAGCATGGGAAAGACTGGAAGGCAGAATTCGTATAATCTGTTACTCAAGCAAGAAACTTCCGATACTGCTGAATACAGTTTTAAGGGTTAACAGTTCATTCTACTGCCTCAGTTTCATAATTCTTTATTTCTGACATAGCAAATTATCAAGAGCAAAAGTGACTAGAAAGTGGGTAACTTTGGGACAGCAATTATTTCATTTGAAATGAAGGTCACTGGATAAAGCACAGTACAGTTTCTCTATGAAAGGTTTTTTGGTTTTGGGGCGGGGGTGGTATCCACAAATACCTTTATATTTCCTGAGAAAAAAGCTGTGTGAACCCAGAGTGCCAGCTGAAAAATCTGTTGTTATGTTTATGAACTATACAACTGGCCAGATTTTGTGACATGAGCAGCAATTTAGCAAAGGAACAAAACCAAAACAATTCGTGCCTGGGTGAAAACCATCTACACAAAATGTCAGCTCAGGGCAACCTCTTACAGTTAGAATATAGTAATTATAACTCCTGAGAGCAAGTTCATAATGGAATCGTTGGCACAACCTTAACTACAGTGATAGGAACAAAATGGTGTTAGGCGTTTGCTACGGTGAATTAAGGAACACAAGGTTCTTTGCAAATCTGCCAGCTCTCCAGTGTCCGAGAGATGAGGGCGTGAATGCCAGTTGCCCATCAATAGCTGGAGGAGTGGAAGAGCCAGCTCTTGGAGTGCAGGGGCCACGCTCTCCATGGGCAGGGCTGGGCTGGGACCCCAAATCCAGAGAGGGTAGCAGCTCCCTGCCACAGTCCTGGCAGAACTAGTGGTCCCACGGAAGGATGAGAGCCAGAGACCCAGCTGTTTACTTGGGCCACCAGCAGAGAGCTGGTAGTTGAATTCTCCTCCTCCTCCCCAACATTTTCCCGTCTTCACAGTGCGAGATTGGTACGGGGCCATTTTTCAATGGCTGTGAGTACCACACCTCAGTGCTCAGTGGCAGCACCTTGGACCACGGGGTAACATTTGTGTGTGAACATCACCTTGCTTTTATGCTACCACAAGAAAAAATCACATATGGGAACCGTAGGCTGATGGGGAGGCGCCAATTGCCTGTGTAGTCCTCTCTGTGATGGGATCAGTGAAGGCTTACTGAATACACACAACAACCTTTTTGACTGAATCGATTGCCTCGAGGATTTTCCTCCTGCCTCCAACCCACTAACACAAACAGGAGCTCCGGCACGGCCCTGGCCAGACCCACCAGTCTGCTCGGTGTTGTGCTTTGGGTGGCTCACAGCCGTGCCAACACGAATCCCTGCCCTGACCCCACTCCACCCCCAGCATTGCCCTTCTCCCCAGCACATCAGCCTGCAGTTCTTCTGCATGCTTACTCTGTTCAATGAGAAGGGAAATCAACTGTTTCGCAGCCTGCTTCACTGCCTGGATAACACACCCTGCCCTTTTGTATCCAGCGGGGCTGAACATTTTCAGCTTGGCATAAATTAATTTAGCCTGCAGTAGTAAAGTGCATTACAGAGATGATTATATTCCTGTACTAAAGCGTGTGCACCTTAATAAAAGCCCAGCTAGACTACATATGGAAAAGGCAACACTGAGGATTTATCTTTTTCTCTGCATTCTTTTATAGCCTCCATTTGCTTTTGTTCTCTTTTTTTATCCTTTTTGCTTTTATGTTTGCAAGTGATAAGTTTTTCCATGTTTTACATTTCATATGTAGTTTATCTCTTTATTTTGTACTCATTTTGCATTGAAAATGGAATGAGTCTTTAGAATAATACAGTCGATATTGAATTTTTTAAATTGCTGTTGGGTATATACTGCATAAGGTGGTTATCTGATCTCTAACTTAATCATTTGAAAATATTGCTGTGGGGAAAGCTGGCTTGGTAGCAACGAGACCCCTATGCTTTCATAAAATTTATTTAACTATAAGCCATTATAAAGCATTAATATAGATTTCTTTTACTTTCTGTCGCATCCAGGTCAAATTCATTGTATCCCATTACTGAAATCACACCAAAAATGAATTTGGAAACATATACTCTCTATGCAGGATGTTATTTAAGCTTATCACAATATACTACTGCACTCTGGATTTCCTAGTTACTAAAGTCAGTAAAAACAAACAAAATGAGGGGTTTGTTGTAGTTCAAAAGTTGAGGCTCAGGGCCCAGATAGAACTTTATGTATTTGTTCTACTGGAAGTAATGGATGTCAAAAGCAGAAGGAAAGCCAGTTAAAACCCTAAACATTTCCAGTACCTTGGAAAACCCTTCGCACAGCACTGGAATTTCAAATGCCGCGGCCACATCTCACTCCTGTCTACTGTAGCTGGAACAAGAAGCACAGCACCTTTTCACAATAATAATCAGTTGCTGGTATACTATTAGTGTTGTTTTAATGCTTTGCATAAATATCTGTCTCACATTCTTTACTGGCAGTTCTGCAATGTTAGCACAGTGCCGTGCAGTGCACGGTCTTAACTCGGCACACAAGCAGCAATCCTGCTGATGGAAACGCCCCATTCAGTGTCAGTCTGGATAGATCAGCCATTGCGTGGGGAAAGAGGTACCATACATCTACTAAACGCACTTCTGCCAACAGCCCGCATTGCTGCCACAACCCACGAAATTACTTCCCAGTGCCGGATTTGAAATCCAAGTGCATCGTGGTGACTGTAATGAGGAAAATCCAGAGTCACTCCACTGGCAGTAAGGCACCCATCTGGCCTCGCACCAGGCTGACTGGGCACAAAACTCTGCTGTGTGGGCTGGACTCACAATTCCCAAAAGTCTGTCCCCCCAAAGCAGCGATGCCTCGTGTAGATGCAGCAAAAGCAGTTCAGAAGAGAGAGTCCTGCGAGGTGAACCAGGGCCAGGGCTCTGCTCGGTCCCAGTCACGTCAGAGCTGACTATGTAAATGCCAACAGCAACTCAGGCCTGAGGCATCACAACTGTGCTGGCTTGGGCACCCATTGCTTATTGAGATGAGCTGCTGTTGAAGAGGTTTTCCTGCTGGACATGTTTCTGATTTTCACTGGACCGGATCTACCTACGTAGCATTCAGCCTGCAGGACAGTTTGGTACGGATGATAAATCATGACAAGGCGTGTTGCCATGCTTAACGTCTGCAGGCATGGATGCTTCAAACAAAGCTTGGAAGCCACAGTCTTGGAGAGTTCCTTGTGTCACAACTGTGTTTTTACTACTACATTAATTCAGGCTGTTAAAGGGATCTAAATGGAATTATTTCTTCTAGAATTTTTACTCAGTGTTACAGTGATCACAATGCAGAATGAGGGCAATGTTAAATTGTAATCTCCACCAGAGCCAACCCTTGGAACAACATTCAGATCATACCATCTGCTGAGGATCGTGCCAAATCGGGCAGCTTTGGCCCTATCTGACTACGGTGGAAGTAGAGGAGAGGAAGCAGCTTCCATTGATAAGCACCCAGATGGACAAATCCAAATACCTACAGAATCAGGGAAAAGGAGAGAGTTTGACTTGAGATATTCTTACGTTGATTTCTCTTCACATTGCTAAATGTGAGATATTGTACCTCAAGGACTGTAGATATGAAGTTAGAGAATTATATTTAAATAATGTGAATCTATAAAGTCCATTTTCCCATTCTTAACTCACCCTGAAACAAATTTTGGAGGCATTTATGTCAGACTGCAAAAGCAAGCAGGGATTCTTTATTTTCAGTGTAACCTAGTCATTCTGGGTTTTATGAGTTTATCTCTATAGGACCCACAGATTTTTCATGCTTTATAAGCAAATCCAACGCATCTGCTCCAGCTCCCCTTTCCTCTGGTGTTCAGCATCAGAGGTTTAACAGGGAAGGCGACAAACTTTCATAGCTGATAGCTAACAAATGCAAGATGCACAACAAAGCTGCTATAATGCCATGTTAATCTATGCTCTGAAGCTTCTAACTAATAAAATCAAATATTTTAAAATATTTTCTGTATTTTCCGTAGTTACAGTATGTGGAAATTCTTAGTATTTATTATGAATATGACAGCTTTCAGCAAGTTGTTCATTGTTCATAGTTCAATAGTTGTTCATTGTTGATGTAAAGTAAGGGCAGTTTTAAGTTGGTTGCCGCCTCTTTTATGAGACATAAACTTGTGCCTGACTGTCCCTGGATCTTTGAATTTCTTACTCTACCAAAAGAGAAGGTGAATACTTCTCTTCCTTTTGATTTCAGGGGTCATTCTAGTCACCAGTACAAGTTGCTAAACCTCTGACACCAAAGTCGACTGCAGCATAAATCAGTGGATGGATCTAGTCTGTTAGATTCTTTATGTATCTAGGGGAAGTAGATATCAGGTTTGATTTTTCAGGCAATTACATGCCTTTGATTTCAAAGGCATTTCTCTGGTATAAAACCAAGGTATCAGAGTGAAGAATTAGTCTGCCTGAAATTAATATCACTTTCCATACACTGATGTGAGGGTACAGGTGTTTCAGTAGAAAGTAAAGGATTAAAAAGATAGGATGCTGAGGAAAATGAATACTTGCACAAATGAAAAGCAAGTAAAGCAGACTTTGAATGTTAACTTTCCTTCAAGTGTAATTTTTCTTGCATTATAGAAATGGTTAACATAAAAGCATTTCATATTTGTTTTTCTGGAAATTCTTGAAGGAGTACATTGTATATTCCCAATAGAGAAAAGCAGCACCGTACAATTGATGAAAACACTGCAGAGAGCCAGGCTCATTCAAGTTTCTGCAGCTGTGGTATACACTAGGATTTTCTGCACCTTATTTCCCTGCGCCAGGTGAGATCCACAGCTAAAGTTGCCTCCTGAATTCCTAGTTGGATCAGTATTAACTTGAGGACGTTATACTGATTATAACTAGTGTAGCCAGCCACACTTTGGAACGTATTAGATCTCGTCCTGCACACTCAGCTGTGTCCAATGAAGCTGATTTCCTCCACAACCATGAAGTGAGGATTTGGTCCTTCATATTAATTCTAATTTGATCATTCCCAGATGAGTCCAAAGGGTCACCGAGTCTTTCTGAAAGGGATAAAGTGGTATGAAATCCCAAACTTCACAATGAGGATTCTCACCATCAGAGCTGCAGGAAAGCCTGACCAACGCCTTGCACACTTGACCTTTAAAGTAACATGTCTTGACTGCTTCTGCAATGTACCTCATCTCCAGAGTTTATTGGGTTTTCAAGCAGTGAGAAGAAGTAACCCACTACTGACAGAGGTGGGTGCTGCTTTTCTTATAGACAAGAATCAAATTACAGGACTTTTAGCACAGAGTAGTTCTAATGTCACCCATCAGAAGAAATACAATATGTCCAAATTCAGAATTTTCTTTCAGGATTGTTAAAAATGGTATTGAGTAAAGTTTGCATGGGCCTCCACAGTGATGGACTGGAGGTATGACACCTTTCCCCACTGTTGCTCTGATGACCTTCTCAGGCTGTTGGGAACTCAGAAGGTTTAACACAGATTTTCTTATTCTGTAACCCTTCAGGAACATCAGATAAGGCTGTGGGTGTCTGTAGACTGACACACAGGCCCCAGGAATCACTGTGGATAGGACATGCTTAGTGGCAATGTCAGCAAATTCAGACTGCACAGCAGCCTGATGGAGAGACGTGGTATGTCTCAAACGTGGACCATGACCCATCAACGTGGCCTTAGGGAAAGGAAGCTTGAGCTACACCATGACGAGTGCTGACAGCACATCCTTCCCCTCTACCCAACACTGGTGAGGTTACATCTGGAGTGCTGGGTCCTGTGCTAGGCTCCTCACTGTAGGAGAGACATGGGCATACTGGGAAGAATCCAGCTAGGGGCTGCCAAGTTGCTGAAGCATCTCTTCCATGAGGAGAGACTGGGAGACCTGGGACTGCTCAGCTTGGAACACAGCAGGCTCAGGGGGATCTCATTATTTATAAATAAAAATAAATTAAGTTACAAAGCAGGCAGATTAAATATAAATCATTATTTCAGCAATTCTCAGCAATATGCTTTCACTATTATTACCACAGGCACTACCAATACCCTTCAATCCTGATGATCTTGCCAACAAGACCTTTTTGGCCTCCTATATCTTGATTATATTAATTGGAGTTTAACTACTAAATATAAGAAAAGCAGCTACATTTGTAAATCAGTTTTCTTTGACTGTCCAGACCTGCATGTCTCTGGGAATTGTCTGTACATAGAGGCTAGGGATAAAATTAATAGAAATGTTCTAGTAACAATTTAAGAGGGAAAAAATATCACAACTGAAAAACTTTAAAGGCAGCAGAAATCTTGCCGTTTTATTTAGCAGGCTGAGGAGTCAGCCCTTTGTATTTCTCAGCTTATTCATTTAGGACTGAACAGAATCTTGCTGAAAACCTCTACCATTAATGCCATGTTGCTGAGGTGCCCACACAGTCCAACCACATTCGCCTACCTATCACACATTTTTGATGATGCAGGTACCCGTATGGTGGGCATCATTGCCCTGCTCGGGATGGTCAGCCCCTTGCCTGGGGCCACATGCCACTCTCCCCTGGGAAACGGCACGCTCCTTGCAAGGAACACAACAGCTTCGCTCTGCACAGCAAAAACTGATGTTTCAGCCACGAGGAGGCTTGGATTGGGCTTTGGAAATCATGCTTATTCTTCTCAGTCTGAATTTCAGGTGCACCAAGCATCAATAGCTCCCACTGACAGATAAAATGCTGCCTGTCTGCAGAGTTTCTTAGAAATGAATAAGTGTTTTTTTTTTTTTTAAAACAACAACAACAACAACAAATTGCTGGTTAACTAGTGGTGGGATAGAAAGGGAAGAACTTTTCCAGCTTTCAGTCAACTGAAAAGTTAATGAGTGAACTAGATCCCCTGGCTCTGTTAAGCATACCTTGGCACAGATGTAGAATTCACCAAGGACTGTGGATCCATGGACCAGTCTTACCTAGAAAAGTCTGAGTGTTACATACTTTAAGATAAAAGACCATTCTATCTCCCACCTGTGCTCTCTGCCCTCACCTGCTATCAAGCAGCCACCCTGAGACTGGAGCTGGGCACGAGACTGCAAGCTCTTCATGCATGTCATTCCTTTTGTCTCCTCAACACCCTTGAAGAAGTCTGCGTGGCTTCAGTCACTTTTTGTTCAACAGGCTGTATGTAAGCAAAGCCGTACTTATCACATTTTTTATGGGTCTGAGTAGAGGCTAGTGCTCTACCTGCAACGTGGCTGCCATTAATGGCAATTACCCGTCTGCATCAGGAAGGGATATTCTCAAAGCCTATGATCAGATATTTCTCAAGTAAATCACATGAGATCAGAATTATGTATTGTTTGTCAATGAATCAAGTGAGATGCAAATTGAAACATAAGATTTTTCTCTGTAATGTACAATAAAAATTCAATGGTTAGCAGTTGATATGAAGCATATAGATATGTTTTCAACTAGGTACAACAGCTATGAAATTAGGAGTCGCTAAGTCATGATGCATTTCAGCACAATACTGATGAACCCATTTTTCTGGCACATGTGAAATGACTAGCTCATTTTAATTCTTTATAAATAACAGATAACAGCTTGAGAGGCATGCTCCATGTAATTCATTTTTATGACTCCGTTTCCTCCACACTTGATGCTCCCGTGACATTGGGGTCAGGAGAAGAGGCTGTATTATACATTCTCTTCTTCCTTTCCTCTTCTTTGTTGCTTTATAATGTAGCTATCGTAAAAAAAAAAAAAAAAGGCAGCAATTTAGGGCATCAGAGTTCCGGTTGACTGATGTGGCCAGAGATCATGTCATCAGTAACTTTTCATTTATCTGTGTTTTATATCTCTACTGTTGCTTTCTAATCAGCACTCCCACCAGGTACTGGTTTTTATTGAAACAGTGACTAAATGAGCTGAGAATTAGATCTATATTACACCAGCAGTGGGCATTGCAGATATTACCAACACATTAAAAGAGACATTCAAATGAAACAAAGAAGAACAAGTTCTTTCCTATTCCAGAAATTGATCCTGATTCCACAGTTTAGTGGCTGAATAGCGTTCAGGAGAAAGCAATGAGTTTTGTCACAAACAAGCTATTATATGGGATCATTAACTGAAATAAGGTGACTGTTACTCTACAATTTCATGTTTCTTTGTTCTTAGAAGATTGACTAAGCTGGAAAAAGATGGGCACTTTGTTGTGACAACAGTTTAAGGCTCAAAACCGCAAAATTCTTGGTTGTCAAGGGATTATAATTATGCATATAAGGAAGGCCAGAAAAAATAAACACTGACCCACTACTGATAAAGGTAGGCAGTGCTTTTCTTGTAGACAAAATGCTGTGTGTGCGCCCCCGTCCATTCAAGAGGTAGCACCACCTTAATGTGAAAACAAGACATTCCTCTCCCTCCTCTGGAAAGGCACTAGCCAAAGGAGATGTCAGAGCAGCTGTAGCCCCAGCAGTATCCACAGGGCTGCCTTTGCCATTTCTGCAGGGCAAGTTAAAAGGACACTTTTGAGCCTCCTGAGTCCTGTGGCGGTTTTTGGGCAGGAAGGAAGCTTCTGAGTGTCCTAATGAGGGTCTGACAAGGTCTAACTGAACATGATGAGCAGCACAGCTGAATGCAGAAGCCGAGTATCTTTATTTCCCCACAAGGAAACTTCTATAATAATTAAACCAGGTCTTCATTCAGAAAGACCTATGTGCCCATGTGGCAAAGATGGCCAATGGCATCTTGGCTTGTAGCAGAAACGGTGTGAGCAGCAGGTCCAGGGAGGTTATTCTCCCTCTGCACTCGGCACTGGTGAGACCGCTCCTCGAATCCTGTGTTCAGTTCTGGGCCCCTCACCACAGGGAGGATGTTGAGGCTCTGGAGCGAGTCCAGAGAAGAGCGACACAGCTGGTGAGGGGGCTGGAGAACAGGCCTTATGAGGAACAGCTGAGTGAGCTGGTTTTGTTTATGCTGGAGAAGAGGAGGCTGAGGGGAGACCTCATTGCTTTCTACAACTACCTGAAAGGAGGTTGTGGAGGGGAGGGTGCTGGCCTCTTCTTCCAAGTGACAGGGGACAGGACAAGAGGGAATGGCCTTGAACTCCACCAGGGAAGGTTTAGGCTGGACATTAGGAAAAACTTTTTCACAGAAAGGGTCATTGGGCACTGGAACAGGCTGCCCAGGGAGGTGGTTGAGTCACCTTCCCTGGAGGTGTTTAAGGCACGGGTGGACGAGGTGCTGAGGGTCATGGTTTAGTGTTTGATAGGAACGGTTGGACTCAATGATCCGGTGGGTCCCTTCCAACCTGGTGATTCTATGATTCTATGATTCCAGCCTTTGCATTGTTGATATTTTGGTGAATCACAATATAATGGTTTTTTCCCCTATGTGTTATCTGTTAAAAGATTTTGAGACAATCAGAATATTACTGCAAATATTTTAAAATGCAGCAATCAGGAGTTGAGGAAAAACACAACAAAATGTTTGGGATAATGTTGGACATCATTCTTCTGTTTCAGAAGTTTCAGTCCCCCCCTCACAGAAGAAATAATATCATCTGAACTACTGCTTGCTGAAATAATGGGTAGTAGCTGATTATCAGCTCATCTGATGTGTAAATATTAGTCAACTAAATTTATATTTATCTGTGTACTTTCAGCAGAGTTTAGTCCATGTCCATTGCTTTGAGCTCCCTTCCCTTTACCACGCCCTTTGATCTCTCTTGCCTCTCCTCACTGTCTCTATGCCCTGGAGAGGAGGGAAGAGCCAGGAATCCCTGCCCCACCAAAACCTCAACATCCCTCACTCTGCCCATCAGAGCTGCTTTGTTTATCCTTTCACTAGGCAGCTTCTTTTTGCAGCCCTGAATATGTGCATTTCTATGTTGTATATTGCTCCTGGTCTCCCATTTGCAGTGAGCAAGAAGCCAAGGGCGAAGGAGCGGTGACACTTTGCTCTTGGTCTGTTCCCTGGGCGAGAGCAAAACAACCTGCTTGTAGTGGCCTGAGGAGCAGCCTCCTGCCAACCTCCCCTGTCCCTTCCGTGCTCGTGTAATTCTGGAAATGTATAAAGGCTGCAGCCCAAAATCTCTGCAAATATTTGCTTTAATGTTTAATGAATTTGCTTCAGCAGTGTTTACCTTGCTTTTGTATTCACTTTCTCAAAACATTCATGCATGAAAGCCTCGTAAATGCAATCCAAGACTGAAGCAGTATTCAAAGTAAGAATTTCCTCCCCACTTTCACGCACAGCACTGCCACAGCATCGATGACCCCTCCAGTCACAGAAAGACACATTATTCAAACTTCAGAGGACTGATCGCTCCTTCCGGGAAGGAAGAGAATGGGATACAACACTGTTACCCATTGACACAACAGTTGTAAAAGCAAGATAGGTGACGTGGTGGCTCAGAGTGGCCATCTGCTCTACAGCCTCCCGTTCTGAGTTTCTTCAGTAACTAGCTAAGAGGAGCACTTTGCCACACATACCTCCCCAGAGTGAGGAGAAGCAGAGCTGGGCGAGGCTGGCATTCATGGTTTGCTCATGGCACGGCAGGCGCCACTGGAACCCCGCACAGGAGAGGGCTGCAGCAGTCAGTCCTCTCTGCTGCAGCTAACCTGGGCAGAAACTCCACACAACTCAGCTCACAGCTCACTGAGGGCTGTAAGAGTACCTACTCTCTGCAGAGCACTTGAGAGAAGGTAAATTCCTCTCTATTGTTAGTACCTTCCAGTGGACAAAACCAGGTGGTCACAGGAGACTTCATCTCCCCTTGGGCTGGGTTCCCCCACTTGTTTGTAGTCATCACTGAGGGTCATAGCATCTTCCCAACACAGACTAACCCAAAAGGGAACTTAATTATACAGATAACATAGTTTGTATCACAACTAATCAGATTTCTTGTTACAAAAGAATCTCTTATGAAGTGAGAGGTTAAACACTTCTGTTTTTTCTGAATGGCAATATGCGCAGCTGCTGAGAGTAAAATTGTCTGAAGTGGGTGTTACACCCACTCCAGAAATCTTTTTTTTAAAGGAGCAAGTTAAATTGAACCACTGACATTCTCAGCTCTAGAAATGCAAAAAAACGAATTTTTTTTGCCTGGATTTATTAGCAAGGACAAAATCGAATTCATTGAACTTCAGTGTATTTGAAAGTGATTAAAATCCATATCTCATCACAAAAATGGAGTCTACTACTTTTTCTAGCCAGAGGCGATTGTAATTCCATTGTTGCACTGCTGAGGATGATGGCGGCACACTGTATATTATTTTTATTCACATTGACTTCCACCTCACCCCATTATAATCAATGTTAAAATTCAAATCAATAGGACTGCGTGTATGCGTCAAGTTGGGTTCGTGCATGAAGGTCACTCATGAATCATAGTATAACAGTGCAACCACAAATCTTCAAAAAGAAAATAAATGTTAAGGCATAACCGTCTGACCTAAATGTACTTTTTATAGCAAGCAATACCCATTCTCCATAAATACTGTGAAACCAAAAATGAAATTTCCACAATGGGGTACTTCTTCCCATTTATTGTGCAGTTGATCAAGGTAAAATAATGATTGGTTTCTGTAGTCAGAGGAACATGGGCACAGGACTCCCCTTCCCTTTAGTTACTCGTGTTTGGATTTCTTTGTATTAGATGGGATACTAAAAGTTTGATCTGTGTATTCCCATAGTGTTAATACACCATTTCCTTTAATAGAGGAAATAAAATATGAGTGGGTAGTGTGTCTTACGACAGATTAATTGTGAAGTTAACATCAGATGTTCTTTTAAAAACTCATAAAATTGACAAGTGGTGTGGCTTGATAAGTTGTAATAAAAAATCTTGTTTGGTCTGAACACTAGTCAGAAATAATGGCTATGTCTTCAGACTTACAACAAGAAAATGGTTTTAATATACTTTATAATTTACTTAAAGAAAAAGAGAGAGCGTGGTAGTGCACAGCAAGGCCAGAGGCTTGGAGATTGAAGGCTGAATTAAACTATTTAGATTAGGCCTGGGTGTTTCAGCGAATGCTTCCTGAGAATGGGCAGGCGTGAAAACTTACTTGGAAAATAGGATAAAAGGTAAAAATCTTGGGAGGCAGAGTTGCTGATGCTGAATAAAAGTGAAAAATACAACTGGGAGCACAATGCTGCACGAGAAAGCTCTCTGCTCTTGGGCTCAAAGCACGCTGGTGTTTTATTTAATAAAGGGAAAAAAAGCAAGCAGGGTGTGGAATGGCAACACGACAAACTCACGTTCCCTTTGACTGCTTTCACCTCGACTGCTCCACTGAAATATAGTGGCACTCTTCCCCAACTGCATCATAAGATGAGGAAATTTGCCTTACAGAGTTTTGCTAACTGCAGGAAGAGCAGTTAACAAATAACCAGACGTAGATGGGTAAATCCCAGAAAAGGCTGGGTTCTGGGGTAGCCAGTCATGGTGCTGGAGCCCTGGCACACTCCAGCTCCACACCCCAAGGGAGAGGCAAAGCACTGATCTCTGACAGCAAATCCAGGTGTCATGTTATGAAAGCTGCTTGCATCTGCTAACGCACAGGTGGTTAAACAACTGTTAAACCAGAGCTCTGCCCTTCCAACAGCTACATCCGCTCAGAGTCCTGTGGTTTCCACATTTAATCCCTGACTGCTCAGCAAGCAGTGTTTTGGGAACTTCCTTCCACAAGTTCCTAAAAGAGATGATGCTTGTGAGGATGCTGCTGTTCTGCAGTCCCTGTGCTTTCCCAGGCAAGTGCCTTTCCACCCAGCACCATGGGATGTGCAGGCACGATTGTAAACAAAGACCAAGGTTGACTTCTAACATGCAGAACACTTTTATCTGTTTCAATAAAAAGGAGAGGTGCAGAAATAATGCTAACACAACAGCCATCGATGCCATGAGAAGAAACGTCAATTTCAAAATATTTTTATTTCTTTTAAAATTAGAACACCACACAATGGATATTACCTGGTACTTTATGATGAACAATTTTCTTGAATCTCTGTGCTCCTACTGATGAATTCAGAGATAAGCAGGAGTGGCAAAATAAGTTTTCAGTAGACGTTATGCTTCCTGGTGTCTGCAGGATGGAAGTAAATGGCACACAAATCTTTGTCAGGTTTGAAATAAACAATGCTTTTGTTTTCTTTAACGAAAGAAAATATCCTTTAAGCATATTATTATAACGAAAATCCACTCAAACTGTGGAGATATCTAAAGAGCACAGCAGTAATGCCCATATTCCCCCATGGAGAGAAAGAAGGGACAGAGTCCTGGAACAGGGATCCCCCAAGGCACCTTGCCCAATTCCTGGCATCAAGGCACCACAATCCGCACTTTCTCCTCACAATAACAGTACCACCCATACTGTTCTATTGCTTGTGAGAGCTGTAGCCCCATTAAAAGTCTAACAGAAATCTTGTTTTATCGTAAAATATTGTATTTTTAAAATGGCATATGCGGATTGTCTTATTTCAAGCTCTTCCTGCAAACCAGGGCTGTCACACTGAATATACATGTAAATCTTTGCCTGCTTGTATATATCAATATATACATATAAATGCATGCAACTTTGCATCACTTGCATGATAAAATTACAGAAGGATATGGAAATGCAGCAGGGAAATGATAGCTGCGCCTGAATTGTGGCGTGTGCATCCCAGCTACAGCGGAAAGAACAAACTTGAAGGCATGTGAAGCTGTAAAGCTGCTTTTGTATCTCCTGTGTTGTACTTCAAGTGAAGCAGAGGGAGCCTACACGCCAGCATTTGAAGGAAATAATAATTCTTGCTTGTGAGAGGAGGGAAGGCAGCATTTTACATTGCCAAGGGCCATTTTTAGCATAGAATGGACAAGTTGTTTAAGCAGCCGTCTCACACTGAGTTCTAAGCTGTCAGTCTCCTGTCGTCACAAGGATGCAAGCAATGGATGACACGCAGAGAACTCCTGCGGCACCTGGAGGATCCTGCCACATGAGGGCAAGGCCAGTTTTCGGTCTGTGAAGCTTGGGACCATTCTCTGATACCTGATGATGTAGGCACCCACCAAACAGCTGGTTTGAGAGGGACCCTGCCCCTTCTAGGAGCTCAGGGGGCTGAAGAGGATTGTTTTTCCAACCAGCTTACTTTCCACACAATCACTGGACAGTCAAATTTCACAGGGATCACCTGATGTGCTGACTCTTTTAAAAACCTGTTACTCTGATTTGGTGGCCAAATGGAGGAGGAGTGCATTTGGAAGTCTAGACCTCGCACAAAGAGATGACTGTGTCTGCAACTGTATACAGGGCTGGAGAAGAGGATCTCCAAGGAGAATGCTCACAGCACACACTTCTAATGGTTAAATAAAATAGGCTAAGAGAAACACCAACACATTTTATAGACTGTGTGTATCTGTGCCAGACATGATAGAATGTTCAGGAGAGTGCTCTAAATATTTAAATATATTCTCCCCTTCATGTGGGCAAGAGCTTGCCACCTGGTAATTTTTTCCACCTCTGCCTCCTTGGTGGTGGAAGGAGGCTGCGAGGAGCCTGGCCTCTCCACTTGGCACTCTGCATGTCACGCGTGCCAGCACACTGCCCTCCTGGTTAGGGCTGGGGCTCTGGTTCTGCTTGGCCACGCAGCATTTCATAGGATCATAGAATCACCAGATTGGAACAAACCTACCAGATCATCAAGTCCAACCACTCCCATCAATCACTAAACCCTGCTCCTCAGCACCTCGTCCACCTGTGCCTTAAACACCTCCAGGGAAGGTGACTCAACCCCCTCCCTGGGCAGCCTGTTCCAGTGCCCAATGACCCTTTCTGTGAAAATTTTTTTCCTAATGTTCAGCCTGAACCTCCCCTGGCGGAGCTTGAGGCCATTCCCTCTTGTCCTGTCCCCTGTCACCTGGGAGAAGAGGCCAGCACCCTCCTCTCCACAACCTCCTTTCAGGTAGTTGTAGAGAGCAATGAGGTCGCCCCTCAGCCTCCTCCCTGCCGTACGGCTGCTCGGGAAGCCAGCTGTGTTCTTAGAGGCATTTCGTACACTCGGAGAAGTGGAGACTGGAAGAGCCACTGGGCTCTGCCGAGCCAGGCCACAGGAGAGCTCAGACCAGCGGCTGCTCTGGACTGAGAAGCTTGTAGGAGTCGGCAAAGATTTTGCTGCTTTTTGATTATTTCTGCCACCGTTTACGTTTACATTTACATTTTCATTTTTATTGGTAACAGCAGGTGTCTCGTGTTCAGGTGCAGGGGAAATGAATTTTACATTTTCCTCTTAAAAAAACATACAGGGACCATCATACGAATTTCATAAATGGAATATTTGAGGAAAAAAAAAAGCGCAATATTCTTCATCGAACATTTGGCTGAACAGTAGAGTTTGGTGATACACAGCACTGCTGGTGTCCAGCATTCAGATGGGTTCAAGAAAAGATTAGTCAAACTCAAGGAAGGAAAATCTGCTTAGGTCCAATTGGTAGACCACCCTGGACACCAGCTAATTAAAGGGATGGGAGGAGACAGTGCAGAAGCATCACAGTATTCTTGCCCTTTTTTATATTTTTCCTTAGCATTTGCTGCTGCCTAAAGGCCAGAGGCAGAATTCAGGCCCAGAATTCCTACAGCTGCAGTCTTCCACCCTCTATGCTTCTTCTTCCTCTGTGGATCTGAGGAAGGCTCATTGCCATTTTTTGTAGCATTTTAAATTATCGTTTGCATCTGCAATGTATTAGAAAAACTTGGCAGGACTGCTTTTAAAAAAAAATCTCAAATATGGAAGCTAAAACTTCCCTAAAATATGACAACTACTCCCATTAATTTTAAAACAAGAACAAAGAAGGTGTGTTTCAATGGAAACTGAAGTTCTAAACTAATGGACTGCCTTGCATCGATGTCAGACTATCAGTTCAAGAAAACTCAATTTTCCTTAAAAGTAGCAAAAAGAAACAGCTGCACCTCCCAGCACACTTCAGTGGTGGGGCGGAGAAGCTACGTCTCCGGGGAAGAAATCAGGCATACGCTCATTCTAATTTAATCATCATCACGGAGACTGGCAGCAAGGATAACTAGTTGTACCCAATGCAGGATCCTCTAGGATCTCTGTTGCAATGGATTTCAGGCACAAATTACCAGGCAGCCAACACCCAGTTACGAATCTCAGGCACTTCCAGCTTTTACTGGCTTTGCACCTCTGTTCTAATGAGACGTATGTTTAGACTCCCAGAAAGCACCATCACTCCTGAAGCATACAAACAAGCAAGTTCAGTGACAGAACAACTCAAATATGCAGTTTACATATTGTACTACAGGAATTGTCAGTGATTCTTTCCAATTTATTCACCTGCTTATGGTCTACGGGGATCTGAATGCCAAAGTCTGTCTTATACAGTCTTGATTCATGTCCGATTCATAACACTGTATGCAAAAATAACATCTTTGGCACCTGAGTATTATGCCAAAACTGTGCTGAACTGACCCAAGGGGCCTAATGAACTCAGATAGTCTTGACCAAGTGTAACGATACACTGAACTAAGATGAAACAGAATCTGTCCACAGCATATACTTATAAAAATCCAGGTCCTATTACTATTAGCAAGTCAGTTCTACCGTAGCAGCACTCACCTATTACAAGTGGATTAGTGCACCGATTACTGAAACAAAACACAAAAACATAGCGTGTATGCCCAAAAGCTTGCTGTCTAAAATCTTGGTCCACCAATACTAACACACGAGCTCAAGTGAAAGCAAGGGAGTTCTTTAAAAAAAAGTACAGGTCAAAGGCTCAGCAGATGAATTCAAGGCACAGTAAATGCACGGAGCACATGGAATTTCAGGTTACAAGGAGATGAAAGTTGAAGCTAGCAGCAATTAAAGTTAAATTCCACAGAGACACAGGGCGTAGGTAATCTCCAGGTGGTCATAGGTTTGTGTTTGTCTCTAGGACAGAACTGTAGGTTCTGTAGGTAACAGATCTAAAAAACAGCACAGCTCTGTTATCCCCTGCAAGCCAAGAGAAAACAAGTTACTATCAACAGCACAATGTCCCAGTAATGCTTCCCATGAAGACCTACTTTGCCAGATCAAACTGGCAAACGTCCCTCTGGACAGGACACGGCTCTAGCTGCAGAGATCAAGTCACAGGGTGTTTATGTAACTACGCTTATACAAAGTTGGCAAATCGCACCCAGGTATAAGCCTCGCCAGTCCAGATGGCAACTCAGTTTTAAAGCAATGGGAAACACGTCACGCTTTAGGGCTAAGAAATAGAACAGCTAAGGAACTCCCAGAACAGTTTTCATGTGCCTAGCATGATTTAACACAGATGAGAGCTAGAAACAGAATATAAAGATAGCAGCAGGGCTGCTTTGAATGCACGCTATGAGTACAGCTACGCCACCAAAGGGGGACAGACCAAGGCTGGATTCGCTGCAATCTGTTACAACCTCAGGATCACACTTCCACACCCTGTCTCAGCGGACAATTAAGTTCACACCAGTTCCCTGCCCTCAGCACATGCTCTGCATGCACAGCATTGGATGCTGGAGGATCTGCAAGGGGCCTCAACATCAATTCCATCACACAGGAAGGAGCACTGAGGACATCAATGACGCATTTTGTGTGCTGTGCTTGACTCCATGAGTAGATGCAAAACAAACCTGCACTTAAAATGAACACATCTTGTGGACTAAATTGCTTATGAAGTGACATCTTAACATAAAAAGATATTATAACAAAGGGGGAAATATTAAAAATGAACAAATAGGAAAGAGGAATAAAAGATCACAGAATCACACAGAATCACAGAGTCACTAGGTTGAAAAAGATCTCTTAGGTCATCGAGTCCAACCATTCCTATCATCACTCCTATTTCATCGCAGATCATAGGCAGTTTGTGTTCAATCACAAGAAAATATAAATTAAGATTATTTTCGATCACTGCAGTGATTTTATAAGCAAGCATTTTTCAAACCTCATTTGAATTTCTGTTGGATTTTATACTCTATAGAAAGACTGCATCTCTCTTGCAGCCTCAACCTTCTCACAAACAGTTATATTACCTTTATTTAATTCACCGGGAAACAAAAATGTGAAAGTAACGTTTCCATTTAATTCGAGAAACAGTTTGCACAATAGGACTCTCAAATGTAAGGAAGATAAAGCAATTAATTTTAAACTAGCAGTAAATGGAGAAGTCTTGGTACATTATGACAAGCAAGAGGCATGTAAGTCAGTTCAGGATCTAACAAAGCCATTGAGGAGAAATGTTAGAGGGCAATAAACCCCTGTTCTAGAAGGAAAAGACACTCCTGACTTATTCACTGTGTGGTGGATGGAATTTCATTGTTTGTCTAATAAATGAGAAATTGCCTGCAAGTTTTCTCTGGGATAATTTATGAAGATGTATGACTTGGACTGCATGAAGGTCAATATTTAAAACACTAGACATTAGAAGTGCTGACCCAAAAAAAGTGAATGGCAGGAAACGCTATTTATTCTACAGAAAAATGATTCCAGAGCAGTTTAATCTTTCTGAATTAATAGTGACTGCCTTGGACACTTCACTGCACACTTTTGTACCTACATTTGGATCAAGAACCACGGACTATCTCACTGACTCCAGCTCTTGCTCATTAACAGCCAGTCTTGAAGAATGATCCTCCCAAACCGCCTGACCGCTGCAGGAGAACAGTCAGCTGAGCTGACAGCATTTCCTCCCAGGGCCAGGACTGAGTCAGTCATGCACCCAAGGGCACAGCTGAGGTTCTGACTATTCAGGGCCATTAAAGACAGCACTTCTAAAATACAAGATGGGATGTTGGGTTTCCTGGTGACTCCTTGGATATAAGCGCAAATCCTCAGGAAGCGTAAGTAGTCACAGCTTCTCAGGTGTCAGTGACCATTGACCTGAAGTGCTGATCTGCCCTAAGTATTTAGAGCTAATTTTCTGACTGGCTCCATCTCCATTTCTGTAACTAAATAGTTCAGCAGGGCCTGCTGTGGACTGGCACATGCTTACATGGCCAGTGGGTTTGGCTGCATTTCAGTGACAGATGGCAGAATTAACAAGAACAGATAAAATGTCCATCTTTTACAAATTCAGTAGGAATTGCATGAGTTTCCTACACAGACTCAACATCCATACTGGACATGCACAAAATGTAAAGTATGCATTAGGTCAACTTCTCTAAGATTCATTATGAAAAAACTAACCTTGTTTATCATAGAATCATAGAATAACCAGGTTGGAAAAGACCTACCAGATCATCAAGTCCAACCATTCCTATCAAACACTAAACCATCCCCCTTAGCACCTCATCCACCCGTGCCTTAAACACCTCCAGGGAAGGTGACTCAACCACCTCCCTGGGCAGCCTGTTCCAGTGCCCAATGACCCTTTCTGTGAAAATTTTTTTCCTAATGTCCAGCCTAAACCTCCCCTGGCGGAGCTTGAGGCCATTCCCTCTTGTCCTGTCCCCTGTCACTTGGGAGAAGAGGCCAGCACCCTCCTCTCTACAACCTCCTTTCAGGTAGTTGTAGAGAGCAATGAGGTCTCCCCTCAGCCTCCTCTTCTCCAGGCTAAACAACCCCAGCTCTCTCAGCCGCTCCTCGTAAGGCCTGCTCTCCAGCCCCCTCACCAGCTTTGTTGCTCTTCTCTGGACTCTCTCCAGAGCCTCAACATCCTTTTTGTGGTGAGGGGCCCAGAACTGAACACAGGATTCGAGGAGCGGTCTCACCAGTGCTGAGTACAGAGGGAGAATAACCTCCCTGGACCTGCTGGTCACGCCGTTTCTGATACAAGCCAAGATGCCATTGGCCTTCTTGGCCACCTGGGCCACTGCTGGCTCATGTTCAGTCCCTGTCAACCAACACCCCCAGGTCCTTCTCCTCCAGGCAGCTTTCCAGCCAGACTTCTCCTAGTCTGTAGCACTGCACAGGGTTGTTGTGCCCCAAGTGCAGGACCCGGCATTTGACCTTGTTAAACCTCATGCCATTGGACTCAGCCCAGCAGTCCAGCCTGTCGAGATCCCTTTGCAGAGCCTCCCGACCCTCCAGCAGATCGACACTTCCACCCAGCTTAGTGTCGTCCGCAAACTTGCTAAGGGTGCACTCGATGCCTTCATCCTCTGACGCACTGTCACTTTCATCTTTCTCACTGTCAGAGGCCCGCGTTGCCTTCTGTGATAAGTTACTCTCCTTTTCATAGTCTAAATCAAGGTTTTTATCATCTGAAGATGACTTTGACACTCCATTCATCTGCTCGCTAGCTTGTTCCTAATCATTACCTTCTTCATCTGCTTCAAAATGTTCCTCATACTCTAAAATAAAACAATCATACTGTGAGACAGGAAACGGAATTCACAACTAATGAAGTTCTCTTTAAGCAAACAGAAGTTAGCTTCAGTAATCTCCTTTTGCCTTTGCATTTGCTCTTTTTAAAGGCATTAGAGAATCTAAGACTACAGACAGGAATCACAGGAGCACACTATCATCAAAAAGTATCATGTTCTTCACAGACAGAGTAGCAAAAATGTAATAAAGTTACTGAATGATGCATCAAGTATGATTAACACATTAAAAACAAAACAAACAAAATCAGTAGCCACTGAAAGGATCAGAAAAATTAAGAGCTGGGCAAAGTCAAAAGTAAAATGCAAGATATTTTCATTACAGGAGAAAAATCTGTTGTGATGAAAAAAAAATACAAGTAATGGAGAAAGCTGGAGAAAGCTAACATATTGTAGCACAAAGTAAGATAAATGTGGATTGACATGGCTAATTAGTAACAAAGTGGCTTACAAACTAAATGAATTAATTAAATCCAGCCAAAGGCTTCTGCAGAGGAATGGTCTGTTATCACATTACTCTCATCTCCTCACTCAGGTCCCAAGTGAAATCCTAAAACAAATGACGCTACCGCAGAATTAGCATTCTTACATCAACAAGGTCTAGATTTCATTCCAAGCTACCAGCCTGATGAGTTGTAATGTTTGACAGATAACTTTGCTCAGATCTACAGGTAAAGACTTTCTTCATGCATACGCATAAAAGAATCTTTCTCTTTCCAGCCAAGGCTGCACTGTTTGAAATCTCAGGCACCAGCAGACACAGGGATGTCAGTGATTTCCACTTAAAATTCAGTCATTCCACGGCTACAGTGAGCTCACCGCACATAGAGCAGCGAGGCCACAAAGCTAAATTGTGAGGGAGAGCTGCCACTGCTGACACACCAGCTGTCCCTCAGGGCCATCATTTCTCACCTTTCCGATTTTATTGCTCATCTCTTTTTCTTCCCATCAATGCTTCTCAAGTACTGAAGTGACAGAATGCCAAGGACAGAAATGAAGAGTATCTGATGCAGAACCAATTAGGCAAATAAACAATTACCCAGACAGTGAGAATTAAGGGAATAAGGAGATTTATTTTCCGTATAAAAAATCATTTGAGATTCCAACTGTGTTGTTAGAACTGAGGCCTCCTTAGGCACCTGTCAGAAAGGTGCCCACCTCCTGGAAGGAAAAAGGCGTGATTAATCACAAACACACATCCACAGGGATTAATGAGGAAGCTAAGCAGTAGCACTGCAGAATTACAAAAGTAAAAATAGGAATAGGAAGTAAAAATTAAAGTCTCTCTCTAAATTTGACTTTCTCTGAAAAAGGCATTACAATAAGGAGCAAGTCAAGGCACAGCCTGAGCTCACCACCTCTCCCACAGGGGCAGGCAGAGTTGGAGGCAGCCTGCTGGCCACAGCGACTGGCCTGAGGTGGCACTGGGAAATGGCACATCCTGAGCATGCAGCTGGACCTGCCATGCATCATTTTTATATCACAAATATTTTATACCACAAATATCTTGGTTTGCCACAAGAAACAGCCCTGGACAAACTTCAGCAAGGGCAGCCTCTCCCCAGTCTTTTTTTTTGTTTTAAATCTCTGTCAACTGAAACAAGATGGGATTCATGCAAAAAGGGCAAGGTCAGCCAGTTACAGCAGGCAATGGGAGCACTCAGTAAAGGGAAAGGACGATAGCCCCAGCAGGGCCAGAGCAGAGAACACAAGAAAGGCAAGGTAACAATAAATAGACAAGCAGACAGGAATAACTCACCTTTGGTAAAAGGTGCCCTGTGTCATTTGCTGCAGTGGTGGGATTTCTTTTTAACTACACAATCCTGCAAAAAGGAAATCAGCCTCGAGTCAGGCAAGACGAAGCCTTCAGGTAGAACAATCAGGGTGATCATTGCTTTACACTAGGCATAGATGTCATAGGTGTACGTACACACTTTTGGCTGTGCATGCTTACATTATAGCGTATAGAGCATTTGGTGAAACTCACCAGTTGTGACTGACCAGATGGTTCTCCCACCACAAAAGGATGGGGCCTATAATGATTTCGTGGAACGAGTGGTGGATGTGGGGTGTACACAGAGCTAGCACCTTCCACTGATTTTCTGGATTTTTCCACCAAAAAGAACAGAAATGTATGTCTCTGAGGTGCTAAATATCCTTAACAGCAATGTCTGAGCTTGCCTTCCCTCTGTCTTTCATCAGACAGCTATGATAACCAAATTGCCCAGATCCAATTGAACACCTGCTTAAGGAATGAGAGAGAGATGAGGGAAAAGACTTGTTCCAGTCTCTGATTGATTCCCCTGCACCCTTCTACAGCTGCACATCTCCCCAAGTTCAATTCCTCTGCCTATTTCTGTAGATCTCCCATTTTTTGATTTAGTCGAAGGCCTTTTTCTTTTCAAAATTTGAGTGCATCTGCCATTTCCTTGCTCTGACAGTGCCCCTCCCTGCCTTTTCTTCTCAAGAGCTCCACACTGGGCTGATTACCCTCCTGGACATAGATAGCTACATTTCTTATCCTCCCTTGCCCAGTCATCAGGTTTTCTCCTTTCCTTTCAGATTAGCTACTCAACCAATTTCACTGAATGTATGAAGGGAGAATTAAATTACAATACTAATTGCAGACAGGTTCCTGTGTCCTAGCGTGGCATCACAGCAAAGACACAGATCGTATATCTGCAGGCGTCTCCTTTACACTTCTCACTGAAGGAAGCAGTTTTGCTTTATGTTCCAAAAGTACCCAACTCCAGAATCCCTTAATAGGGTGCCTTGGTCACTGCTTACACAGTGGCAACTTTCTACCAGCAGGAGTTCAGTCAGTAAGTAATGCTTCTGCAATTATCATAGTGAGCAGTGGTTTTCATTAAAATCTCCTCCTTTCTTTACCTGATTAATTGCTCACAAACGCATTATTAAAATTAAAAAGATTCAAAACTGTTCTTTAACTGCTCAAAGAAGCAGCTAGCTTCTCAGCGCATGCTTCTCAATGCAGGCTCTAACGAAGAGATAGGATGTTGAGGACATGTCAGCCAAAATGACAACTTTTCCCATAGGCGTCCAAGTGACTTCATAGGGAGAACCATTGACTTCTCTGGGATTTCCACTACTGTAACAACTACAGCATCAAGCTCTACCCACACAACACCAAACTCTTTTCATTAGTTACATGCTGGTTCAGATAAACATCGTGAGGAGAGGCAAACGACTGAAAATTTGAATGCAGTGCTCAGCAGCAGTCAGAAGTGGATAGTCGCTAGAAATTGAATTTCCCAGAATGGCAGGGACCAAGTTTGATTGTCTCTCCCAGTCCTGGGTTCCTACAATTTCCTTGCAGCAGTCAAGACTGGCTGGAGTGTAACAGAAGAAGTTTTCACACACTCACAGCATTTCCCCCATCCTGCTGAAGTTCTGGCACCAGATACAGTCAGAGGCAGGATCTTGACTAAGACAGAAGGATTGACGAAGACAGAAGGCCATGAGTAAGAGTTCCTACGCCTTTTTGTTCAAGCACCTTTTTAGCCCCAGCTGATGGAAAACACCCAATGTTTTAGTATACAGAGAAAAGGGTGGCAGCTATGTATTTTAATAGTTATAATTTTTTTTTCTTTCAAAAATTCAGGGAATCTTTATGCAAACTAGATAGCCACATCTTTCAGCTTTAGGCAAATACACCCACAGGGAAGGTAACGTAACAATAAACAGAGAAGCAGACAGGAATAACTCACCTTTGGTAAAAGCTGCCCTCTGTCATTTGCTGCAGTGGTGGGATGGAATAATCTGCCTCTGAGCATCCTAGTTCTCACTGCTCTCACTGCATTTACGCTCTTGTCTCCCTTTTGCAGAGGGGGAGGTGGCACTGGTATCATATGATTGATGACTAGGAGTTGATACGGGGATATACCAGTTACGTATTCCACTGAATTCATAAGTGTTAACTCACTCCTCTCCCCCTGCAAAAACATGTTAACCAGGTTAAGTAGGTGACACAAAAAATAGCTACCAAGCATATTGAACTACTCATGGTTTGACTGCTCTTTACAATTAGTAACACTCATGCCTCTCAAACAATTTCCTCACTTTGTGCTTGCCATTACGTTTATGAAAACCTTTATACGCTAAACCTCTTCGGTTTAATTTGCAAAGCAACGGACAGGCGGCTTGAAAATGTGGCCCTTATAGATCTAGACAACATCATTGTTAAACACATACTACTCGTAACCATGCAGAGTTCTGCTTCCAGGCAGGCACAATACCGCACAACCCCACAGCACTGCTGCATTCTTTCAGATGGCAAGCAAATTCCAAAGCAGTCACCCAGAATCTTCCAACAGTAACACTATTTGGCACCAATTATACAAGAAGTTGTTCAAAATGCTTCTTTGCCTTTGTAGCAGAGGTTTAGTCCTCCTTCTGAATGAATTGCAAACAGAGGACCAAGGCCCTGAAAAGCAAAACATCTCTAGAGAATAAATTCTGCAAACATTGCGTGCTCTGGATCCGAGTTCTGCATCATCTTCATGCTTTATGACTGATTTAGCTGTTTTGTCTGTTGTGAGCATTAAAGAAACAATGCCCATTGTTGCCCAATCACCCATAATTATAGAAGACATAGAAAGCGTCAGCAAATTCTTGGAGGGAAGATCATGACCATCATAATATGGAACAAATGCACAGCAGCACAAAGTTATTCATGCATTTCCTGCCTGTCAGTGGCCACAGATCCAACATCCTCCATTCCCGTGGAACTCCTATCATACAGTCAATTACATAATGCTTTTCCTAGAAGAGAAGACAAGTCCAAATCTCACCTGAAAGTAACTGAATGCATATTAAGATCATGCTTGGCTACACCAAAAAGCTCTCATTCTCTGAACCCGCTAGTGTGATTTAGCAGTAGTAATGGTAAAAAAAGAAAGATGGTTTTTGCTACTTTTCAGCTGTAGGTGAAGATGAAATCTTGTAAGACTGTGTGAAAATATTCCTGAGTTCTTGATCTTACCCAGATGGCTGCTTCCCTCTCTACATAAAGGAAAATCTATGTAGAGGTAGAAAAATTTGCACATAGAGAGATTTTAGACTATAAAAGACAAGTCACCACATTTTTCCGGGCTGTGATGAAAAACTGGGCATTAGACCACTAAGACAATGTCTTGAAAATTAAACAGAGATCAAAAAGGAGCATTTAAATAAAAGCTGATAAATATTTGGAAGGCGTGTTGCCTGCAGTATGCAGTTCTAAGGACTGCAGTACTAAAGCACTATTATAAAACTCTCCATGAATCTGCATTACCTCCAGAATGAAATCCAGCCTCACCCCACTGGCAAACTGCTGATCAGGCTCAAGTGTGTGGTGCTTTTGTTTACAGCTTGAAGCCTTCGGCGCAGACCCTATGGCAGCAGAGATACAAACTGGCGGGAGGAGAAGAGGTTGTAGCGTATTTCCTGGAGCTGTATTTGGTAGCCAAGAGGCCTAAAAAGGAAAAAGAAAACAGCTACAAAATCTCAGTGGATCACTTCCAGTGCAGAGTAGACTCTTAAAATAAAAAATAGCACTGATCAATATATTTGGAAGTGATGAGTGACTCTCAGGTATCCTGGGGAAACAAAATTTCCTGGACTGCCTCCAAAGAGCCAGACCACTTTAGGCATCGCTAACTGAGTATCCACAAACTGGAGCATCCAAAAGAATTCTTGGCCATAAATATAGTTTTTGCTACTGTCTCTTCACAGTGCAGCCTTGAAGCAAATGTAATGAACTGAAAGGAACTGTAGCAGCATGCTGTTTCGGTGGCTTCACCACATGGACATTCAGACACTACACCACAAAAGCACGACTGTTCAATGCTGAACACTTTTCTCACTTTTTATTTTATCTTTTCCTTGTATACTCTTCAGAATACCGCATTGAAATGTTAAACACCTCCCCCCACCAAAAAAAATCCCTGTTTAACTGAGTTAAGTCACCATCTTGGAAAAGGCAAACTCCTTGGCTTGGTGTTGACGAGAAGGATGTTCACCATGATCATCAACTACAGCCCTACGTGCCCTCTGTATGGGTTGGAGAGGAGAAGGTCATTCAGGACTGAACAACTTTCTTCAGTCCGCACCAACTATCATTATAGAAATGGAGAACCAGATAAAACTGTGCTATATAGTTGACCTTGGACTTCAGTATCATTCTTTTTCAACAGTATATTAACATTCCTTCTCTTCCCATCAACAGAGTAAGAAATTTCTGAGCCAGCACTCCAAAGCATGGCCTTCTGGAATGAACTTTAGTCTTACTTCGCACCTTCAACTCTGTTCTCTAAAAATCCTCCCTTGCTTTCAGGGTTTTATAACATGTGTAAGCTTGTCTGCAGCCACAGTATTCATTGACAATACTTATGGTAAGGATACCAGCCTAGCCTTGGGTGACGAGGCACACAAAAAGGAAATATTAAAGTAGATTTATCACAAAGCAAAGCCATTTTTCTCTAGGTTCTGATTTGACACTCTTGCAACCTCAGCTTCTGGAGATTTCTTTTTAACTACACAATCCTGCAAAAAGGAAATCAGCCTCGAGTCAGGCAAGACGAAGCCTTCAGGTAGAACAATCAGGGTGATCATTGCTTTACACTAGGCATAGATGTCATAGGTGTACGTACACACTTTTGGCTGTGCATGCTTACATTATAGCGTATAGAGCATTTGGTGAAACTCACCAGTTGTGACTGACCAGATGGTTCTCCCACCACAAAAGGATGGGGCCTATAATGATTTCGTGGAACGAGTGGTGGATGTGGGGTGTACACAGAGCTAGCACCTTCCACTGATTTTCTGGATTTTTCCACCAAAAAGAACAGAAATGTATGTCTCTGAGGTGCTAAATATCCTTAACAGCAATGTCTGAGCTTGCCTTCCCTCTGTCTTTCATCAGACAGCTATGATAACCAAATTGCCCAGATCCAATTGAACACCTGCTTAAGGAATGAGAGAGAGATGAGGGAAAAGACTTGTTCCAGTCTCTGATTGATTCCCCTGCACCCTTCTACAGCTGCACATCTCCCCAAGTTCAATTCCTCTGCCTATTTCTGTAGATCTCCCATTTTTTGATTTAGTCGAAGGCCTTTTTCTTTTCAAAATTTGAGTGCATCTGCCATTTCCTTGCTCTGACAGTGCCCCTCCCTGCCTTTTCTTCTCAAGAGCTCCACACTGGGCTGATTACCCTCCTGGACATAGATAGCTACATTTCTTATCCTCCCTTGCCCAGTCATCAGGTTTTCTCCTTTCCTTTCAGATTAGCTACTCAACCAATTTCACTGAATGTATGAAGGGAGAATTAAATTACAATACTAATTGCAGACAGGTTCCTGTGTCCTAGCGTGGCATCACAGCAAAGACACAGATCGTATATCTGCAGGCGTCTCCTTTACACTTCTCACTGAAGGAAGCAGTTTTGCTTTATGTTCCAAAAGTACCCAACTCCAGAATCCCTTAATAGGGTGCCTTGGTCACTGCTTACACAGTGGCAACTTTCTACCAGCAGGAGTTCAGTCAGTAAGTAATGCTTCTGCAATTATCATAGTGAGCAGTGGTTTTCATTAAAATCTCCTCCTTTCTTTACCTGATTAATTGCTCACAAACGCATTATTAAAATTAAAAAGATTCAAAACTGTTCTTTAACTGCTCAAAGAAGCAGCTAGCTTCTCAGCGCATGCTTCTCAATGCAGGCTCTAACGAAGAGATAGGATGTTGAGGACATGTCAGCCAAAATGACAACTTTTCCCATAGGCGTCCAAGTGACTTCATAGGGAGAACCATTGACTTCTCTGGGATTTCCACTACTGTAACAACTACAGCATCAAGCTCTACCCACACAACACCAAACTCTTTTCATTAGTTACATGCTGGTTCAGATAAACATCGTGAGGAGAGGCAAACGACTGAAAATTTGAATGCAGTGCTCAGCAGCAGTCAGAAGTGGATAGTCGCTAGAAATTGAATTTCCCAGAATGGCAGGGACCAAGTTTGATTGTCTCTCCCAGTCCTGGGTTCCTACAATTTCCTTGCAGCAGTCAAGACTGGCTGGAGTGTAACAGAAGAAGTTTTCACACACTCACAGCATTTCCCCCATCCTGCTGAAGTTCTGGCACCAGATACAGTCAGAGGCAGGATCTTGACTAAGACAGAAGGATTGACGAAGACAGAAGGCCATGAGTAAGAGTTCCTACGCCTTTTTGTTCAAGCACCTTTTTAGCCCCAGCTGATGGAAAACACCCAATGTTTTAGTATACAGAGAAAAGGGTGGCAGCTATGTATTTTAATAGTTATAATTTTTTTTTCTTTCAAAAATTCAGGGAATCTTTATGCAAACTAGATAGCCACATCTTTCAGCTTTAGGCAAATACACCCACAGGGAAGGTAACGTAACAATAAACAGAGAAGCAGACAGGAATAACTCACCTTTGGTAAAAGCTGCCCTCTGTCATTTGCTGCAGTGGTGGGATGGAATAATCTGCCTCTGAGCATCCTAGTTCTCACTGCTCTCACTGCATTTACGCTCTTGTCTCCCTTTTGCAGAGGGGGAGGTGGCACTGGTATCATATGATTGATGACTAGGAGTTGATACGGGGATATACCAGTTACGTATTCCACTGAATTCATAAGTGTTAACTCACTCCTCTCCCCCTGCAAAAACATGTTAACCAGGTTAAGTAGGTGACACAAAAAATAGCTACCAAGCATATTGAACTACTCATGGTTTGACTGCTCTTTACAATTAGTAACACTCATGCCTCTCAAACAATTTCCTCACTTTGTGCTTGCCATTACGTTTATGAAAACCTTTATACGCTAAACCTCTTCGGTTTAATTTGCAAAGCAACGGACAGGCGGCTTGAAAATGTGGCCCTTATAGATCTAGACAACATCATTGTTAAACACATACTACTCGTAACCATGCAGAGTTCTGCTTCCAGGCAGGCACAATACCGCACAACCCCACAGCACTGCTGCATTCTTTCAGATGGCAAGCAAATTCCAAAGCAGTCACCCAGAATCTTCCAACAGTAACACTATTTGGCACCAATTATACAAGAAGTTGTTCAAAATGCTTCTTTGCCTTTGTAGCAGAGGTTTAGTCCTCCTTCTGAATGAATTGCAAACAGAGGACCAAGGCCCTGAAAAGCAAAACATCTCTAGAGAATAAATTCTGCAAACATTGCGTGCTCTGGATCCGAGTTCTGCATCATCTTCATGCTTTATGACTGATTTAGCTGTTTTGTCTGTTGTGAGCATTAAAGAAACAATGCCCATTGTTGCCCAATCACCCATAATTATAGAAGACATAGAAAGCGTCAGCAAATTCTTGGAGGGAAGATCATGACCATCATAATATGGAACAAATGCACAGCAGCACAAAGTTATTCATGCATTTCCTGCCTGTCAGTGGCCACAGATCCAACATCCTCCATTCCCGTGGAACTCCTATCATACAGTCAATTACATAATGCTTTTCCTAGAAGAGAAGACAAGTCCAAATCTCACCTGAAAGTAACTGAATGCATATTAAGATCATGCTTGGCTACACCAAAAAGCTCTCATTCTCTGAACCCGCTAGTGTGATTTAGCAGTAGTAATGGTAAAAAAAGAAAGATGGTTTTTGCTACTTTTCAGCTGTAGGTGAAGATGAAATCTTGTAAGACTGTGTGAAAATATTCCTGAGTTCTTGATCTTACCCAGATGGCTGCTTCCCTCTCTACATAAAGGAAAATCTATGTAGAGGTAGAAAAATTTGCACATAGAGAGATTTTAGACTATAAAAGACAAGTCACCACATTTTTCCGGGCTGTGATGAAAAACTGGGCATTAGACCACTAAGACAATGTCTTGAAAATTAAACAGAGATCAAAAAGGAGCATTTAAATAAAAGCTGATAAATATTTGGAAGGCGTGTTGCCTGCAGTATGCAGTTCTAAGGACTGCAGTACTAAAGCACTATTATAAAACTCTCCATGAATCTGCATTACCTCCAGAATGAAATCCAGCCTCACCCCACTGGCAAACTGCTGATCAGGCTCAAGTGTGTGGTGCTTTTGTTTACAGCTTGAAGCCTTCGGCGCAGACCCTATGGCAGCAGAGATACAAACTGGCGGGAGGAGAAGAGGTTGTAGCGTATTTCCTGGAGCTGTATTTGGTAGCCAAGAGGCCTAAAAAGGAAAAAGAAAACAGCTACAAAATCTCAGTGGATCACTTCCAGTGCAGAGTAGACTCTTAAAATAAAAAATAGCACTGATCAATATATTTGGAAGTGATGAGTGACTCTCAGGTATCCTGGGGAAACAAAATTTCCTGGACTGCCTCCAAAGAGCCAGACCACTTTAGGCATCGCTAACTGAGTATCCACAAACTGGAGCATCCAAAAGAATTCTTGGCCATAAATATAGTTTTTGCTACTGTCTCTTCACAGTGCAGCCTTGAAGCAAATGTAATGAACTGAAAGGAACTGTAGCAGCATGCTGTTTCGGTGGCTTCACCACATGGACATTCAGACACTACACCACAAAAGCACGACTGTTCAATGCTGAACACTTTTCTCACTTTTTATTTTATCTTTTCCTTGTATACTCTTCAGAATACCGCATTGAAATGTTAAACACCTCCCCCCACCAAAAAAAATCCCTGTTTAACTGAGTTAAGTCACCATCTTGGAAAAGGCAAACTCCTTGGCTTGGTGTTGACGAGAAGGATGTTCACCATGATCATCAACTACAGCCCTACGTGCCCTCTGTATGGGTTGGAGAGGAGAAGGTCATTCAGGACTGAACAACTTTCTTCAGTCCGCACCAACTATCATTATAGAAATGGAGAACCAGATAAAACTGTGCTATATAGTTGACCTTGGACTTCAGTATCATTCTTTTTCAACAGTATATTAACATTCCTTCTCTTCCCATCAACAGAGTAAGAAATTTCTGAGCCAGCACTCCAAAGCATGGCCTTCTGGAATGAACTTTAGTCTTACTTCGCACCTTCAACTCTGTTCTCTAAAAATCCTCCCTTGCTTTCAGGGTTTTATAACATGTGTAAGCTTGTCTGCAGCCACAGTATTCATTGACAATACTTATGGTAAGGATACCAGCCTAGCCTTGGGTGACGAGGCACACAAAAAGGAAATATTAAAGTAGATTTATCACAAAGCAAAGCCATTTTTCTCTAGGTTCTGATTTGACACTCTTGCAACCTCAGCTTCTGGAGATTTCTTTTTAACTACACAATCCTGCAAAAAGGAAATCAGCCTCGAGTCAGGCAAGACGAAGCCTTCAGGTAGAACAATCAGGGTGATCATTGCTTTACACTAGGCATAGATGTCATAGGTGTACATACACACTTTTGGCTGTGCATGCTTACATTATAGCGTATAGAGCATTTGGTGAAACTCACCAGTTGTGACTGACCAGATGTTTCTCCCACCACAAAAGGATGGGGCCTATAATGATTTCGTGGAACGAGTGGTGGATGTGGGGTGTACACAGAGCTAGCACCTTCCACTGATTTTCTGGATTTTTCCACCAAAAAGAACAGAAATGTATGTCTCTGAGGTGCTAAATATCCTTAACAGCAATGTCTGAGCTTGCCTTCCCTCTGTCTTTCATCAGACAGCTATGATAACCAAATTGCCCAGATCCAATTGAACACCTGCTTAAGGAATGAGAGAGAGATGAGGGAAAAGACTTGTTCCAGTCTCTGATTGATTCCCCTGCACCCTTCTACAGCTGCACATCTCCCCAAGTTCAATTCCTCTGCCTATTTCTGTAGATCTCCCATTTCTTGATTTAGTCGAAGGCCTTTTTCTTTTCAAAATTTGAGTGCATCTGCCATTTCCTTGCTCTGACAGTGCCCCTCCCTGCCTTTTCTTCTCAAGAGCTCCACACTGGGCCGATTACCCTCCTGGACATAGATAGCTACATTTCTTATCCTCCCTTGCCCAGTCATCAGGTTTTCTCCTTTCCTTTCAGATTAGCTACTCAACCAATTTCACTGAATGTATGAAGGGAGAATTAAATTACAATACTAATTGCAGACAGGTTCCTGTGTCCTAGCGTGGCATCACAGCAAAGACACAGATCGTATATCTGCAGGCGTCTCCTTTACACTTCTCACTGAAGGAAGCAGTTTTGCTTTATGTTCCAAAAGTACCCAACTCCAGAATCCCTTAATAGGGTGCCTTGGTCACTGCTTACACAGTGGCAACTTTCTACCAGCAGGAGTTCAGTCAGTAAGTAATGCTTCTGCAATTATCATAGTGAGCAGTGGTTTTCATTAAAATCTCCTCCTTTCTTTACCTGATTAATTGCTCACAAACGCATTATTAAAATTAAAAAGATTCAAAACTGTTCTTTAACTGCTCAAAGAAGCAGCTAGCTTCTCAGCGCATGCTTCTCAATGCAGGCTCTAACGAAGAGATAGGATGTTGAGGACATGTCAGCCAAAATGACAACTTTTCCCATAGGCGTCCAAGTGACTTCATAGGGAGAACCATTGACTTCTCTGGGATTTCCACTACTGTAACAACTACAGCATCAAGCTCTACCCACACAACACCAAACTCTTTTCATTAGTTACATGCTGGTTCAGATAAACATCGTGAGGAGAGGCAAACGACTGAAAATTTGAATGCAGTGCTCAGCAGCAGTCAGAAGTGGATAGTCGCTAGAAATTGAATTTCCCAGAATGGCAGGGACCAAGTTTGATTGTCTCTCCCAGTCCTGGGTTCCTACAATTTCCTTGCAGCAGTCAAGACTGGCTGGAGTGTAACAGAAGAAGTTTTCACACACTCACAGCATTTCCCCCATCCTGCTGAAGTTCTGGCACCAGATACAGTCAGAGGCAGGATCTTGACTAAGACAGAAGGATTGACGAAGACAGAAGGCCATGAGTAAGAGTTCCTACGCCTTTTTGTTCAAGCACCTTTTTAGCCCCAGCTGATGAAAAACACCCAATGTTTTAGTATACTGAGAAAAGGGTGGCAGCTATGTATTTTAATAGTTATAATTTTTTTTTCTTTCAAAACTTCAGGGAATCTTTATGCAAACTAGATAGCCACATCTTTCAGCTTTAGGCAAATACACCCACAGGGAAGGTAACGTAACAATAAACAGAGAAGCAGACAGGAATAACTCACCTTTGGTAAAAGCTGCCCTCTGTCATTTGCTGCAGTGGTGGGATGGAATAATCTGCCTCTGAGCATCCTAGTTCTCACTGCTCTCACTGCATTTACGCTCTTGTCTCCCTTTTGCAGAGGGGGAGATGGCACTGGTATCATATGATTGATGACTAGGAGTTGATACGGGGATATACCAGTTACGTATTCCACTGAATTCATAAGTGTTAACTCACTCCTCTCCCCCTGCAAAAACATGTTAACCAGGTTAAGTAGGTGACACAAAAAATAGCTACCAAGCATATTGAACTACTCATGGTTTGACTGCTCTTTACAATTAGTAACACTCATGCCTCTCAAACAATTTCCTCACTTTGTGCTTGCCATTACGTTTATGAAAACCTTTATACGCTAAACCTCTTCGGTTTAATTTGCAAAGCAACGGACAGGCGGCTTGAAAATGTGGCCCTTATAGATCTAGACAACATCATTGTTAAACACATACTACTCGTAACCATGCAGAGTTCTGCTTCCAGGCAGGCACAATACTGCACAACCCCACAGCACTGCTGCATTCTTTCCGATGGCAAGCAAATTCCAAAGCAGTCAGCCAGAATCTTCCAACAGTAACACTATTTGGCACCAATTATACAAGAAGTTGTTCAAAACGCTTCTTTGCCTTTGTAGCAGAGGTTTAGTCCTCCTTCTGAATGAATTGCAAACAGAGGACCAAGGCCCTGAAAAGCAAAACATCTCTAGAGAATAAATTCTGCAAACATTGCGTGCTCTGGATCCGAGTTCTGCATCATCTTCATGCTTTATGACTGATTTAGCTGTTTTGTCTGTTGTGAGCATTAAAGAAACAATGCAAATCACCCATAATTATAGAAGACATAGAAAGCGTCAGCAAATTCTTGGAGGGAAGATCATGACCATCATAATATGGAACAAATGCACAGCAGCACAAAGTTATTCATGCATTTCCTGCCTGTCAGTGGCCACAGATCCAACATCCTCCATTCCCATGGAACTCCTATCATACAGTCAATTACATAATGCTTTTCCTAGAAGAGAAGACAACTCCAAATCTCACCTGAGAGTAACTGAATGCATATTAAGATCATGCTTGGCTACACCAAAAAGCTCTCATTCTCTGAACCCGCTAGTGTGATTCAGCAGTAGTAATGGTAAAAGAAGAAAGATGGTTTTTGCTACTTTTCAGCTGTAGGTGAAGATGAAATCTTGTAAGACTGTGTGAAAATATTCCTGAGTTCTTGATCTTACCCAGATGGCTGCTTCCCTCTCTACATAAAGGAAAATCTATGTAGAGGTAGAAAAATTTGCACATAGAGAGATTTTAGACTATAAAAGACAAGTCACCACATTTTTCCGGGCTGTGATGAAAAACTGGGCATTAGACCACTAAGACAATGTCTTGAAAATTAAACAGAGATCAAAAAGGAGCATTTAAATAAAAGCTGATAAATATTTGGAAGGCGTGTTGCCTGCAGTATGCAGTTCTAAGGACTGCAGTACTAAAGCACTATTATAAAACTCTCCATGAATCTGCATTACCTCCAGAATGAAATCCAGCCTCACCCCACTGGCAAACTGCTGATCAGGCTCAAGTGTGTGGTGCTTTTGTTTACAGCTTGAAGCCTTCGGCGCAGACCCTATGGCAGCAGAGATACAAACTGGCGGGAGGAGAAGAGGTTGTAGCGCATTTCCTGGAGCTGTATTTGGTAGCCAAGAGGTCTAAAAAGGAAAAAGAAAACAGCTACAAAATCTCAGTGGATCACTTCCAGTGCAGAGTAGACTCTTAAAATAAAAAATAGCACTGATCAATATATTTGGAAGTGATGAGTGACTCTCAGGTATCCTGGGGAAACAAAATTTCCTGGACTGCCTCCAAAGAGCCAGACCACTTTAGGCATCGCTAACTGAGTATCCACAAACTGGAGCATCCAAAAGAATTCTTGGCCATAAATATAGTTTTTGCTACTGTCTCTTCACAGTGCAGCCTTGAAGCAAATGTAATGAACTGAAAGGAACTGTAGCAGCATGCTGTTTCGGTGGCTTCACCACATGGACATTCAGACAGTACACCACAAAAGCACGACTGTTCAATGCTGAACACTTTTCTGACTTTATCTTTTCCTTGTATACTCTTCAGAATACCGCATTGAAATGTTAAACACCTCCCCCCACCAAAAAAAAAACCTGTTTAAATGAGTTAAGTCACCATCTTGGAAAAGGCAAACTCCTTGGCTTGGTGTTGACGAGAAGGATGTTCACCATGATCATCAACTACAGCCCTACGTGCCCTCTGTATGGGTTGGAGAGGAGAAGGTCATTCAGGACTGAACAACTTTCTTCAGTCCGCACCAACTATCATTATAGAAATGGAGAACCAGATAAAACTGCGCTATATAGTTGGACTTCAGTATCATTCTTTTTCAACAGTATATTAACATTCCTTCTCTTCCCATCAACAGAGTAAGAAATTTCTGAGCCAGCACTCCAAAGCATGGCCTTCTGGAATGAACTTTAGTCTTACTTCGCCCCTTCAACTCTGTTCTCTAAAAAACCTCCCTTGCTTTCAGGGTTTTATAACATGTGTAAGCTTGTCTGCAGCCACAGTATTCATTGACAATACTTATGGTAAGGATACCAGCCTAGCCTTGGGTGACGAGGCACACAAAAAGGAAATATTAAAGTAGATTTATCACAAAGCAAAGCCATTTTTCTCTAGGTTCTGATTTGACACTCTTGCAACCTCAGCTTCTGGAGATTTCTTTTTAACTACACAATCCTGCAAAAAGGAAATCAGCCTCGAGTCGGGCAAGACGAAGCCTTCAGGTAGAACAATCAGGGTGATCATTGCTTTACACTAGGCATAGATGTCATAGGTGTACGAACACACTTTTGGCTGTGCATGCTTACATTATAGCGTATAGAGCATTTGGTGAAACTCACCAGTTGTGACTGACCAGATGGTTCTCCCACCACAAAAGGATGGGGCCTATAATGATTTCGTGGACCGAGTTGTGGATGTGGGGTGAACACAGAGCTAGCACCTTCCACTGATTTTCTGGATTTTTCCACCAAAAAGAACAGAAATGTATGTCTCTGAGGTGCTAAATATCCTTAACAGCAATGTCTGAGCTTGCCTTCCCTCTGTCTTTCATCAGACAGCTATGATAACCAAATTGCCCAGATCCAATTGAACACCTGCTTAAGGAATGAGAGAGAGATGAGGGAAAAGACTTGTTCCAGTCTCTGATTGATTCCCCTGCACCCTTCTACAGCTGCAGATCTCCCCAAGTTCAATTCCTCTGCCTATTTCTGTAGATCTCCCATTTCTTGATTTAGTCGAAGGCCTTTTTCTTTTCAAAATTTGAGTGCATCTGCCATTTCCTTGCTCTGACAGTGCCCCTCCCTGCCTTTTCTTCTCAAGAGCTCCACACTGGGCCGATTACCCTCCTGGACATAGATAGCTACATTTCTTATCCTCCCTTGCCCAGTCATCAGGTTTTCTCCTTTCCTTTCAGATTAGCTACTCAACCAATTTCACTGAATGTATGAAGGGAGAATTAAATTACAATACTAATTGCAGACAGGTTCCTGTGTCCTAGCGTGGCATCACAGCAAAGACACAGATCGTATATCTGCAGGCGTCTCCTTTACACTTCTCACTGAAGGAAGCAGTTTTGCTTTATGTTCCAAAAGTACCCAACTCCAGAATCCCTTAATAGGGTGCCTTGGTCACTGCTTACACAGTGGCAACTTTCTACCAGCAGGAGTTCAGTCAGTAAGTAATGCTTCTGCAATTATCATAGTGAGCAGTGGTTTTCATTAAAATCTCCTCCTTTCTTTACCTGATTAATTGCTCACAAACGCATTATTAAAATTAAAAAGATTCAAAACTGTTCTTTAACTGCTCAAAGAAGCAGCTAGCTTCTCAGCGCATGCTTCTCAATGCAGGCTCTAACGAAGAGATAGGATGTTGAGGACATGTCAGCCAAAATGACAACTTTTCCCATAGGCGTCCAAGTGACTTCATAGGGAGAACCATTGACTTCTCTGGGATTTCCACTACTGTAACAACTACAGCATCAAGCTCTACCCACACAACACCAAACTCTTTTCATTAGTTACATGCTGGTTCAGATAAACATCGTGAGGAGAGGCAAACGACTGAAAATTTGAATGCAGTGCTCAGCAGCAGTCAGAAGTGGATAGTCGCTAGAAATTGAATTTCCCAGAATGGCAGGGACCAAGTTTGATTGTCTCTCCCAGTCCTGGGTTCCTACAATTTCCTTGCAGCAGTCAAGACTGGCTGGAGTGTAACAGAAGAAGTTTTCACACACTCACAGCATTTCCCCCATCCTGCTGAAGTTCTGGCACCAGATACAGTCAGAGGCAGGATCTTGACTAAGACAGAAGGATTGACGAAGACAGAAGGCCATGAGTAAGAGTTCCTACGCCTTTTTGTTCAAGCACCTTTTTAGCCCCAGCTGATGGAAAACACCCAATGTTTTAGTATACTGAGAAAAGGGTGGCAGCTATGTATTTTAATAGTTATTTTTTTTTCTTTCAAAACTTCAGGGAATCTTTATGCAAACTAGATAGCCACATCTTTCAGCTTTAGGCAAATACACCCACAGGGAAGGTAACGTAACAATAAACAGAGAAGCAGACAGGAATAACTCACCTTTGGTAAAAGCTGCCCTCTGTCATTTGCTGCAGTGGTGGGATGGAATAATCTGCCTCTGAGCATCCTAGTTCTCACTGCTCTCACTGCATTTACGCTCTTGTCTCCCTTTTGCAGAGCGGGAGGTGGCACTGGTATCATATGATTGATGACTGGGAGTTGATACGGGGATATACCAGTTACGTGTTCCACTGAATTCATAAGTGTTAACTCACTCCTCTCCCCCTGCAAAAACATGTTAACCAGGTTAAGTAGGTGACACAAAAAATAGCTACCAAGCATATTGAACTACTCATGGTTTGACTGCTCTTTACAATTAGTAACACTCATGCCTCTCGAACAATTTCCTCACTTGGTGCTTGCCATTACGTTTATGAAAACCTTTATACGCTAAACCTCTTCGGTTTAATTTGCAAAGCAACGGACAGGCGGCTTGAAAATGTGGCCCTTATAGATCTAGACAACATCATTGTTAAACACATACTACTCGTAACCATGCAGAGTTCTGCTTCCAGGCAGGCACAATACTGCACAACCCCACAGCACTGCTGCATTCTTTCCGATGGCAAGCAAATTCCAAAGCAGTCACCCAGAATCTTCCAACAGTAACACTATTTGGCACCAATTATACAAGAAGTTGTTCAAAACGCTTCTTTGCCTTTGTAGCAGAGGTTTAGTCCTCCTTCTGAATGAATTGCAAACAGAGGACCAAGGCCCTGAAAAGCAAAACATCTCTAGAGAATAAATTCTGCAAACATTGCGTGCTCTGGATCCGAGTTCTGCATCATCTTCATGCTTTATGACTGATTTAGCTGTTTTGTCTGTTGTGAGCATTAAAGAAACAATGCAAATCACCCATAATTATAGAAGACATAGAAAGTGTCAGCAAATTCTTGGAGGGAAGATCATGACCATCATAATATGGAACAAATGCACAGCAGCACAAAGTTATTCATGCATTTCCTGCCTGTCAGTGGTCACAGATCCAACATCCTCCATTCCCATGGAACTCCTATCACACAGTCAATTACATAATGCTTTTCCTAGAAGAGAAGACAAGTCCAAATCTCACCTGAAAGTAACTGAATGCATATTAAGATCATGTTTGGCTACACCAAAAAGCTCTCATTCTCTGAACCCGCTAGTGTGATTTAGTAGTAGTAATGGTAAAAAAAGAAAGATGGTTTTTGCTACTTTTCAGCTGTAGATGAAGATGAAATCTTGTAAGACTGTGTGAAAATATTCCTGAGTTCTTGATCTTACCCAGATGGCTGCTTCCCTCTCTACATAAAGGAAAACCTATGTAGAGGTAGAAAAATTTGCACATAGAGAGATTTTAGACTATAAAAGACAAGTCACCACATTTTTCCGGGCTGTGATGAAAAACTGGGCATTAGACCACTAAGACAATGTCTTGAAAATTAAACAGAGATCAAAAAGGAGCATTTAAATAAAAGCTGATAAATATTTGGAAGGCGTGTTGCCTGCAGTATGCAGTTCTAAGGACTGCAGTACTAAAGCACTATTATAAAACTCTCCATGAATCTGCATTACCTCCAGAATGAAATCCAGCCTCACCCCACTGGCAAACTGCTGATCAGGCTCAAGTGTGTGGTGCTTTTGTTTACAGCATGAAGCCTTCGGCGCAGACCCTATGGCAGCAGAGATACAAACTGGCGGGAGGAGAAGAGGTTGTAGCGCATTTCCTGGAGCTGTATTTGGTAGCCAAGAGGTCTAAAAAGGAAAAAGAAAACAGCTACAAAATCTCAGTGGATCACTTCCAGTGCAGAGTAGACTCTTAAAATAAAAAATAGCACTGATCAATATATTTGGAAGTGATGAGTGACTCTCAGGTATCCTGGGGAAACAAAATTTCCTGGACTGCCTCCAAAGAGCCAGACCACTTTAGGCATCGCTAACTGAGTATCCACAAACTGGAGCATCCAAAAGAATTCTTGGCCATAAATATAGTTTTTGCTACTGTCTCTTCACAGTGCAGCCTTGAAGCAAATGTAATGAACTGAAAGGAACTGTAGCAGCATGCTGTTTCGGTGGCTTCACCACATGGACATTCAGACAGTACACCACAAAAGCACGACTGTTCAATGCTGAACACTTTTCTGACTTTATCTTTTCCTTGTATACTCTTCAGAATACCGCATTGAAATGTTAAACACCTCCCCCCACCAAAAAAAAAACCTGTTTAAATGAGTTAAGTCACCATCTTGGAAAAGGCAAACTCCTTGGCTTGGTGTTGACGAGAAGGATGTTCACCATGATCATCAACTACAGCCCTACGTGCCCTCTGTATGGGTTGGAGAGGAGAAGGTCATTCAGGACTGAACAACTTTCTTCAGTCCGCACCAACTATCATTATAGAAATGGAGAACCAGATAAAACTGCGCTATATAGTTGGACTTCAGTATCATTCTTTTTCAACAGTATATTAACATTCCTTCTCTTCCCATCAACAGAGTAAGAAATTTCTGAGCCAGCACTCCAAAGCATGGCCTTCTGGAATGAACTTTAGTCTTACTTCGCCCCTTCAACTCTGTTCTCTAAAAAACCTCCCTTGCTTTCAGGGTTTTATAACATGTGTAAGCTTGTCTGCAGCCACAGTATTCATTGACAATACTTATGGTAAGGATACCAGCCTAGCCTTGGGTGACGAGGCACACAAAAAGGAAATATTAAAGTAGATTTATCACAAAGCAAAGCCATTTTTCTCTAGGTTCTGATTTGACACTCTTGCAACCTCAGCTTCTGGAGATTTCTTTTTAACTACACAATCCTGCAAAAAGGAAATCAGCCTCGAGTCGGGCAAGACGAAGCCTTCAGGTAGAACAATCAGGGTGATCATTGCTTTACACTAGGCATAGATGTCATAGGTGTACGAACACACTTTTGGCTGTGCATGCTTACATTATAGCGTATAGAGCATTTGGTGAAACTCACCAGTTGTGACTGACCAGATGGTTCTCCCACCACAAAAGGATGGGGCCTATAATGATTTCGTGGAACGAGTGGTGGATGTGGGGTGAACACAGAGCTAGCACCTTCCACTGATTTTCTGGATTTTTCCACCAAAAAGAACAGAGATGTATGTCTCTGAGGTGCTAAATATCCTTAACAGCAATGTCTGAGCTTGCCTTCCCTCTGTCTTTCATCAGACAGCTATGATAACCAAATTGCCCAGATCCAATTGAACACCTGCTTAAGGAATGAGAGAGAGATGAGGGAAAAGACTTGTTCCAGTCTCTGATTGATTCCCCTGCACCCTTCTACAGCTGCACATCTCCCCAAGTTCAATTCCTCTGCCTATTTCTGTAGATCTCCCATTTCTTGATTTAGTCGAAGGCCTTTTTCTTTTCAAAATTTGAGTGCATCTGCCATTTCCTTGCTCTGACAGTGCCCCTCCCTGCCTTTTCTTCTCAAGAGCTCCACACTGGGCCGATTACCCTCCTGGACATAGATAGCTACATTTCTTATCCTCCCTTGCCCAGTCATCAGGTTTTCTCCTTTCCTTTCAGATTAGCTACTCAACCAATTTCACTGAATGTATGAAGGGAGAATTAAATTACAATACTAATTGCAGACAGGTTCCTGTGTCCTAGCGTGGCATCACAGCAAAGACACAGATCGTATATCTGCAGGCGTCTCCTTTACACTTCTCACTGAAGGAAGCAGTTTTGCTTTATGTTCCAAAAGTACCCAACTCCAGAATCCCTTAATAGGGTGCCTTGGTCACTGCTTACACAGTGGCAACTTTCTACCAGCAGGAGTTCAGTCAGTAAGTAATGCTTCTGCAATTATCATAGTGAGCAGTGGTTTTCATTAAAATCTCCTCCTTTCTTTACCTGATTAATTGCTCACAAACGCATTATTAAAATTAAAAAGATTCAAAACTGTTCTTTAACTGCTCAAAGAAGCAGCTAGCTTCTCAGCGCATGCTTCTCAATGCAGGCTCTAACGAAGAGATAGGATGTTGAGGACATGTCAGCCAAAATGACAACTTTTCCCATAGGCGTCCAAGTGACTTCATAGGGAGAACCATTGACTTCTCTGGGATTTCCACTACTGTAACAACTACAGCATCAAGCTCTACCCACACAACACCAAACTCTTTTCATTAGTTACATGCTGGTTCAGATAAACATCGTGAGGAGAGGCAAACGACTGAAAATTTGAATGCAGTGCTCAGCAGCAGTCAGAAGTGGATAGTCGCTAGAAATTGAATTTCCCAGAATGGCAGGGACCAAGTTTGATTGTCTCTCCCAGTCCTGGGTTCCTACAATTTCCTTGCAGCAGTCAAGACTGGCTGGAGTGTAACAGAAGAAGTTTTCACACACTCACAGCATTTCCCCCATCCTGCTGAAGTTCTGGCACCAGATACAGTCAGAGGCAGGATCTTGACTAAGACAGAAGGATTGACGAAGACAGAAGGCCATGAGTAAGAGTTCCTACGCCTTTTTGTTCAAGCACCTTTTTAGCCCCAGCTGATGGAAAACACCCAATGTTTTAGTATACTGAGAAAAGGGTGGCAGCTATGTATTTTAATAGTTATTTTTTTTTCTTTCAAAAATTCAGGGAATCTTTATGCAAACTAGATAGCCACATCTTTCAGCTTTAGGCAAATACACCCACAGGGAAGGTAACGTAACAATAAACAGAGAAGCAGACAGGAATAACTCACCTTTGGTAAAAGCTGCCCTCTGTCATTTGCTGCAGTGGTGGGATGGAATAATCTGCCTCTGAGCATCCTAGTTCTCACTGCTCTCACTGCATTTACGCTCTTGTCTCCCTTTTGCAGAGCGGGAGGTGGCACTGGTATCATATGATTGATGACTGGGAGTTGATACGGGGATATACCAGTTACGTGTTCCACTGAATTCATAAGTGTTAACTCACTCCTCTCCCCCTGCAAAAACATGTTAACCAGGTTAAGTAGGTGACACAAAAAATAGCTACCAAGCATATTGAACTACTCATGGTTTGACTGCTCTTTACAATTAGTAACACTCATGCCTCTCAAACAATTTCCTCACTTGGTGCTTGCCATTACGTTTATGAAAACCTTTATACGCTAAACCTCTTCGGTTTAATTTGCAAAGCAACGGACAGGCGGCTTGAAAATGTGGCCCTTATAGATCTAGACAACATCATTGTTAAACACATACTACTCGTAACCATGCAGAGTTCTGCTTCCAGGCAGGCACAATACCGCACAACCCCACAGCACTGCTGCATTCTTTCCGATGGCAAGCAAATTCCAAAGCAGTCAGCCAGAATCTTCCAACAGTAACACTATTTGGCACCAATTATACAAGAAGTTGTTCAAAACGCTTCTTTGCCTTTGTAGCAGAGGTTTAGTCCTCCTTCTGAATGAATTGCAAACAGAGGACCAAGGCCCTGAAAAGCAAAACATCTCTAGAGAATAAATTCTGCAAACATTGCGTGCTCTGGATCCGAGTTCTGCATCATCTTCATGCTTTATGACTGATTTAGCTGTTTTGTCTGTTGTGAGCATTAAAGAAACAATGCAAATCACCCATAATTATAGAAGACATAGAAAGTGTCAGCAAATTCTTGGAGGGAAGATCATGACCATCATAATATGGAACAAATGCACAGCAGCACAAAGTTATTCATGCATTTCCTGCCTGTCAGTGGTCACAGATCCAACATCCTCCATTCCCATGGAACTCCTATCACACAGTCAATTACATAATGCTTTTCCTAGAAGAGAAGACAACTCCAAATCTCACCTGAGAGTAACTGAATGCATATTAAGATCATGCTTGGCTACACCAAAAAGCTCTCATTCTCTGAACCCGCTAGTGTGATTTAGTAGTAGTAATGGTAAAAAAAGAAAGATGGTTTTTGCTACTTTTCAGCTGTAGATGAAGATGAAATCTTGTAAGACTGTGTGAAAATATTCCTGAGTTCTTGATCTTACCCAGATGGCTGCTTCCCTCTCTACATAAAGGAAAACCTATGTAGAGGTAGAAAAATTTGCACATAGAGAGATTTTAGACTATAAAAGACAAGTCACCACATTTTTCCGGGCTGTGATGAAAAACTGGGCATTAGACCACTAAGACAATGTCTTGAAAATTAAACAGAGATCAAAAAGGAGCATTTAAATAAAAGCTGATAAATATTTGGAAGGCGTGTTGCCTGCAGTATGCAGTTCTAAGGACTGCAGTACTAAAGCACTATTATAAAACTCTCCATGAATCTGCATTACCTCCAGAATGAAATCCAGCCTCACCCCACTGGCAAACTGCTGATCAGGCTCAAGTGTGTGGTGCTTTTGTTTACAGCTTGAAGCCTTCGGCGCAGACCCTATGGCAGCAGAGCTACAAACTGGCGGGAGGCGAAGAGGTTGTAGCGTATTTCCTGGAGCTGTATTTGGTCGCCAAGAAGTCTAAAAAGGAAAAAGAAAACAGCTACAAAATCTCAGTGGATCACTTCCAGTGCAGAGTAGACTCTTAAAATAAAAAATAGCACTGATCAATATATTTGGAAGTGATGAGTGACTCTCAGGTATCCTGGGGAAACAAAATTTCCTGGACTGCCTCCAAAGAGCCAGACCACTTTAGGCATCGCTAACTGAGTATCCACAAACTGGAGCATCCAAAAGAATTCTTGGCCATAAATATAGTTTTTGCTACTGTCTCCTCACAGTGCAGCCTTGAAGCAAATGTAATGAACTGAAAGGAACTGTAGCAGCATGCTGTTTCGGTGGCTTCACCACATGGACATTCAGACACTACACCACAAAAGCACAACTGTTCAATGCTGAACACTTTTCTGACTTTTTATTTTATCTTTTCCTTGTATACTCTTCAGAATACCGCATTGAAATGTTAAACACCTCCCCCCACAAAAAAAAAAAACCTGTTTAACTGAGTTAAGTCACCATCTTGGAAAAGGCAAACTCCTTGGCTTGGTGTTGACGAGAAGGATGTTCACCATGATCATCAACTACAGCCCTACGTGCCCTCTGTATGGGATGGAGAGGAGAAGGTCATTCAGGACTGAACAACTTTCTTCAGTCCGCACCAACTATCATTATAGAAATGGAGAACCAGATAAAACTGTGCTATATAGTTGACCTTGGACTTCAGTATCATACTTTTTCAACAGTATATTAACATTCCTTCTCTTCCCATCAACAGAGTAAGAAATTTCTGAGCCAGCACTCCAAAGCATGGCCTTCTGGAATGAACTTTAGTCTTACTTCGCCCCTTCAACTCTGTTCTCTAAAAATCCTCCCTTGCTTTCAGGGTTTTATAACATGTGTAAGCTTGTCTGCAGCCACAGTATTCATTGACAATACTTATGGTAAGGATACCAGCCTAGCCTTGGGTGACGAGGCACACAAAAAGGAAATATTAAAGTAGATTTATCACAAAGCAAAGCCATTTTTCTCTAGGTTCTGATTTGACACTCTTGCAACCTCAGCTTCTGGAGATTTCTTTTTAACTACACAATCCTGCAAAAAGGAAATCAGCCTCGAGTCGGGCAAGACGAAGCCTTCAGGTAGAACAATCAGGGTGATCATTGCTTTACACTAGGCATAGATGTCATAGGTGTACGAACACACTTTTGGCTGTGCATGCTTACATTATAGCGTATAGAGCATTTGGTGAAACTCACCAGTTGTGACTGACCAGATGGTTCTCCCACCACAAAAGGATGGCGCCTATAATGATTTCGTGGACCGAGTTGTGGATGTGGGGTGTACACAGAGCTAGCATCTTCCACTGATTTTCTGGATTTTTCCACCTAAAAGAATAGAAATGTATGTCTCTGAGGTGCTAAATATCCTTAACAGCAATGTCTGAGCTTGCCTTCCCTCTGTCTTTCATCAGACAGCAATGATAATCAAATTGCCCAGATCCAATTGAACACCTGCTTAAGGAATGAGAGAGAGATGAGGGAAAAGACTTGTTCCAGTCTCTGATTGATTCCCCTGCACCCTTCTACAGCTGCACATCTCCCCAAGTTCAATTCCTCTGCCTATTTCTGTAGATCTCCCATTTCTTGATTTAGTCGAAGGCCTTTTTCTTTTCAAAATCTGAGTGCATCTGCCATTTCCTTGCTCTGACAGTGCCCCTCCCTGCCTTTTCTTCTCAAGAGCTCCACACTGGGCTGATTACCCTCCTGGACATAGATAGCTACACTTCTTATCCTCCCTTGCCCAGTCATCAGGTTTTCTCCTTTCCTTTCAGATTAGCTACTCAACCAATTTCACTGAATGTATGAAGGGAGAATTAAATTACAATACTAATTGCAGACAGGTTCCTGTGTCCTAGCGTGGCATCACAGCAAAGACACAGATCGTATATCTGCAGGCGTCTCCTTTACACTTCTCACTGAAGGAAGCAGTTTTGCTTTATGTTCCAAAAGTACCCAACTCCAGAATCCCTTAATAGGGTGCCTTGGTCACTGCTTACACAGTGGCAACTTTCTACCAGCAGGAGTTCAGTCAGTAAATAATGCTGTTGCAATTATCATAGTGAGCAGTGGTTTTCATTAAAATCTCCTCCTTTCTTTACCTGATTAATTGCTCACAAACGCATTATTAAAATTAAAAAGATTCAAAACTGTTCTTTAACTGCTCAAAGAAGCAGCTAGCTTCTCAGCGCATGCTTCTCAATGCAGGCTCTAACGAAGAGATAGGATGTTGAGGACATGTCAGCCAAAATGACAACTTTTCCCATAGGCGTCCAAGTGACTTCATAGGGAGAACCATTGACTTCTCTGGGATTTCCACTACTGTAACAACTACAGCATCAAGCTCTACCCACACAACACCAAACTCTTTTCATTAGTTACATGCTGGTTCAGATAAACATCGTGAGGAGAGGCAAACGACTGAAAATTTGAATGCAGTGCTCAGCAGCAGTCAGAAGTGGATAGTAGCTAGAAATTGAATTTCCCAGAATGGCAGGGACCAAGTTTGATTGTCTCTCCCAGTCCTGGGTTCCTACAATTTCCTTGCAGCAGTCAAGACTGGCTGGAGTGTAACAGAAGAAGTTTTCACACACTCACAGCATTTCCCCCATCCTGCTGAAGTTCTGGCACCAGATACAGTCAGAGGCAGGATCTCGACTAAGACAGAAGGATTGACGAAGACAGAAGGCCATGAGTAAGAGTTCCTACGCCTTTTTGTTCAAGCACCTTTTTAGCCCCAGCTGATGAAAAACACCCAATGTTTTAGTATACAGAGAAAAGGGTGGCAGCTATGTATTTTAATAGTTATAATTTTTTTTTCTTTCAAAAATTCAGGGAATCTTTATGCAAACTAGATAGCCACATCTTTCAGCTTTAGGCAAATACACCCACAGGGAAGGTAACGTAACAATAAACAGAGAAGCAGACAGGAATAACTCACCTTTGGTAAAAGCTGCCCTCTGTCATTTGCTGCAGTGGTGGGATGGAATAATCTGCCTCTGAGCATCCTAGCTCTCACTGCTCTCACTGCATTTACGCTCTTGTCTCCCTTTTGCAGAGCGGGAGGTGGCACTGGTATCATATGATTGATGACTGGGAGTTGATACGGGGATATACCAGTTACGTGTTCCACTGAATTCATAAGTGTTAACTCACTCCTCTCCCCCTGCAAAAACATGTTAACCAGGTTAAGTAGGTGACACAAAAAATAGCTACCAAGCATATTGAACTACTCATGGTTTGACTGCTCTTTACAATTAGTAACACTCATGCCTCTCGAACAATTTCCTCACTTGGTGCTTGCCATTACGTTTATGAAAACATTTATACGCTAAACCTCTTCGGTTTAATTTGCAAAGCAACGGACAGGCGGCTTGAAAATGTGGCCCTTATAGATCTAGACAACATCATTGTTAAACACATACTACTCGTAACCATGCAGAGTTCTGCTTCCAGGCAGGCACAATACTGCACAACCCCACAGCACTGCTGCATTCTTTCCGATGGCAAGCAAATTCCAAAGCAGTCAGCCAGAATCTTCCAACAGTAACACTATTTGGCACCAATTATACAAGAAGTTGTTCAAAACGCTTCTTTGCCTTTGTAGCAGAGGTTTAGTCCTCCTTCTGAATGAATTGCAAACAGAGGACCAAGGCCCTGAAAAGCAAAACATCTCTAGAGAATAAATTCTGCAAACATTGCGTGCTCTGGATCCGAGTTCTGCATCATCTTCATGCTTTATGACTGATTTAGCTGTTTTGTCTGTTGTGAGCATTAAAGAAACAATGCAAATCACCCATAATTATAGAAGACATAGAAAGTGTCAGCAAATTCTTGGAGGGAAGATCATGACCATCATAATATGGAACAAATGCACAGCAGCACAAAGTTATTCATGCATTTCCTGCCTGTCAGTGGTCACAGATCCAACATCCTCCATTCCCATGGAACTCCTATCATACAGTCAATTACATAATGCTTTTCCTAGAAGAGAAGACAAGTCCAAATCTCACCTGAAAGTAACTGAATGCATATTAAGATCATGTTTGGCTACACCAAAAAGCTCTCATTCTCTGAACCCGCTAGTGTGATTTAGTAGTAGTAATGGTAAAAAAAGAAAGATGGTTTTTGCTACTTTTCAGCTGTAGATGAAGATGAAATCTTGTAAGACTGTGTGAAAATATTCCTGAGTTCTTGATCTTACCCAGATGGCTGCTTCCCTCTCTACATAAAGGAAAACCTATGTAGAGGTAGAAAAATTTGCACATAGAGAGATTTTAGACTATAAAAGACAAGTCACCACATTTTTCCGGGCTGTGATGAAAAACTGGGCATTAGACCACTAAGACAATGTCTTGAAAATTAAACAGAGATCAAAAAGGAGCATTTAAATAAAAGCTGATAAATATTTGGAAGGCGTGTTGCCTGCAGTATGCAGTTCTGCGAACTGCAGTACTAAAGCACTATTATAAAACTCTCCATGAATCTGCATTACCTCCAGAATGAAATCCAGCCTCACCCCACTGGCAAACTGCTGATCAGGCTCAAGTGTGTGGTGCTTTTGTTTACAGCTTGAAGCCTTCGGCGCAGACCCTATGGCAGCAGAGCTACAAACTGGCGGGAGGCGAAGAGGTTGTAGCGTATTTCCTGGAGCTGTATTTGGTCGCCAAGAAGTCTAAAAAGGAAAAAGAAAACAGCTACAAAATCTCAGTGGATCACTTCCAGTGCAGAGTAGACTCTTAAAATAAAAAATAGCACTGATCAATATATTTGGAAGTGATGAGTGACTCTCAGGTATCCTGGGGAAACAAAATTTCCTGGACTGCCTCCAAAGAGCCAGACCACTTTAGGCATCGCTAACTGAGTATCCACAAACTGGAGCATCCAAAAGAATTCTTGGCCATAAATATAGTTTTTGCTACTGTCTCCTCACAGTGCAGCCTTGAAGCAAATGTAATGAACTGAAAGGAACTGTAGCAGCATGCTGTTTCGGTGGCTTCACCACATGGACATTCAGACACTACACCACAAAAGCACAACTGTTCAATGCTGAACACTTTTCTGACTTTTTATTTTATCTTTTCCTTGTATACTCTTCAGAATACCGCATTGAAATGTTAAACACCTCCCCCCACAAAAAAAAAAAACCTGTTTAACTGAGTTAAGTCACCATCTTGGAAAAGGCAAACTCCTTGGCTTGGTGTTGACGAGAAGGATGTTCACCATGATCATCAACTACAGCCCTATGTGCCCTCTGTATGGGATGGAGAGGAGAAGGTCATTCAGGACTGAACAACTTTCTTCAGTCCGCACCAACTATCATTATAGAAATGGAGAACCAGATAAAACTGTGCTATATAGTTGACCTTGGACTTCAGTATCATTCTTTTTCAACAGTATATTAACATTCCTTCTCTTCCCATCAACAGAGTAAGAAATTTCTGAGCCAGCACTCCAAAGCATGGCCTTCTGGAATGAACTTTAGTCTTACTTCGCCCCTTCAACTCTGTTCTCTAAAAATCCTCCCTTGCTTTCAGGGTTTTATAACATGTGTAAGCTTGTCTGCAGCCACAGTATTCATTGACAATACTTATGGTAAGGATACCAGCCTAGCCTTGGGTGACGAGGCACACAAAAAGGAAATATTAAAGTAGATTTATCACAAAGCAAAGCCATTTTTCTCTAGGTTCTGATTTGACACTCTTGCAACCTCAGCTTCTGGAGATTTCTTTTTAACTACACAATCCTGCAAAAAGGAAATCAGCCTCGAGTCAGGCAAGACGAAGCCTTCAGGTAGAACAATCAGGGTGATCATTGCTTTACACTAGGCATAGATGTCATAGGTATATGTACACACTTTTGGCTGTGCATGCTTACATTATAGCGTATAGAGCATTTGGTGAAACTCACCAGTTGTGACTGACCAGATGGTTCTCCCACCACAAAAGGATGGCGCCTATAATGATTTCGTGGACCGAGTTGTGGATGTGGGGTGTACACAGAGCTAGCATCTTCCACTGATTTTCTGGATTTTTCCACCTAAAAGAATAGAAATGTATGTCTCTGAGGTGCTAAATATCCTTAACAGCAATGTCTGAGCTTGCCTTCCCTCTGTCTTTCATCAGACAGCTATGATAATCAAATTGCCCAGATCCAATTGAACACCTGCTTAAGGAATGAGAGAGAGATGAGGGAAAAGACTTGTTCCAGTCTCTGATTGATTCCCCTGCACCCTTCTACAGCTGCACATCTCCCCAAGTTCAATTCCTCTGCCTATTTCTGTAGATCTCCCATTTCTTGATTTAGTCGAAGGCCTTTTTCTTTTCAAAATCTGAGTGCATCTGCCATTTCCTTGCTCTGACAGTGCCCCTCCCTGCCTTTTCTTCTCAAGAGCTCCACACTGGGCTGATTACCCTCCTGGACATAGATAGCTACACTTCTTATCCTCCCTTGCCCAGTCATCAGGTTTTCTCCTTTCCTTTCAGATTAGCTACTCAACCAATTTCACTGAACGTATGAAGGGAGAATTAAATTACAATACTAATTGCAGACAGGTTCCTGTGTCCTAGCGTGGCATCACAGCAAAGACACAGATCGTATATCTGCAGGCGTCTCCTTTACACTTCTCACTGAAGGAAGCAGTTTTGCTTTATGTTCCAAAAGTACCCAACTCCAGAATCCCTTAATAGGGTGCCTTGGTCACTGCTTACACAGTGGCAACTTTCTACCAGCAGGAGTTCAGTCAGTAAATAATGCTTTTGCAATTATCATAGTGAGCAGTGGTTTTCATTAAAATCTCCTCCTTTCTTTACCTGATTAATTGCTCACAAACGCATTATTAAAATTAAAAAGATTCAAAACTGTTCTTTAACTGCTCAAAGAAGCAGCTAGCTTCTCAGCGCATGCTTCTCAATGCAGGCTCTAACGAAGAGATAGGATGTTGAGGACATGTCAGCCAAAATGACAACTTTTCCCATAGGCGTCCAAGTGACTTCATAGGGAGAACCATTGCCTTCTCTGGGATTTCCACTACTGTAACAACTACAGCATCAAGCTCTACCCACACAACACCAAACTCTTTTCATTAGTTACATGCTGGTTCAGATAAACATCGTGAGGAGAGGCAAACGACTGAAAACAGACTGAGGGTCTTCAGCTTGGGAAAATGAGAAGGAATATTAAAAACGCATGTAAAATCACAAATGTCTTGGAAAAGGGGAATAGTTATTAATTTTGTTCATAATGAGAACAATGGAGCATCAAACAGAATTATCAGACAGCAGATACAGTAATTATTGTGCAGAAATTCAAGCAAGTACCATTTTATTCAACTTGCAATTAGATTCCACAACTAAGAATACTGCAGAACCAAAATAATAAGTTGATTCAAAGGGAATCATGTTTATGAATGGGAGCTCCTGAGCCATTCGATAGAGCTAGAAGAGGTAACCTGGGGCAGGATCATCCTCTACTTGCTTGTTCCTTGTACTTTTTCCATAACCCACAGAGACAGGATGCTTGATTCAATGAATCGTTGGCCTGACTCAGGGCTGTTATTTAGCACAGGGCAAAACTAGCAAGTCCCATCAGTACTCAATAGCGTTCAAGCCTTACCTTGATTTTCTGCACCCTCACCTTCTTCACAGAATTTTCAAGTTTCCTTTTCATTTCCAGCTCGTGATAACGCTATCAATATCAGAGAAAGAAATCTCATTAACAGACATTATGAGATGTCAGTGAATGTAAGAGCATTTGCTTCTGTTCTGCTTATCACTCACCTGCTCCCTGGCCATTATCCTCATTTTGCCCAGCTATGAAACTACTACTGACTCAATCCATTTGCATTACATCCATGTGTATTAATATCAGAAAGGGAACAACTGAGCATTTGTAAAGTTGTAGGGACCAGCTGCACTCTTGATACGTAGTGGGAATGTGACCAAATCTTGTACTCAGGTAACATATATAACCATGTTCAAATTATTTTGGTTTTATTAGAATTTTTTAAGCAAACTAGCCTGTGACTATCACCCCAGAATCTGACAACTGCCAGCATGCATTAAGTGAGCCAAGATAGTGTCTGTTCTAATGGCAGTATGGTTTAACAGCTAGAGGCCAGTGGAGGTTCCATGTGGGGGACGCCAAGTACAAAGATTGTCCCTCTTCCCAGCAGGAGATACATTTTCAGGAGAGCATGAGGGCACAGCTACAGAAAACAGACTGGTATGAGATAATAGCCACTGTCTGTCTGCTGGGAAGTATTTGAAAAGGCTTACAGATCCCTAGTAAATGCATACCTCCATATCAAGGATCTTCTGAAACGTGGCCTGAGCCAGGCACTCCTCTGCGTATCTTTGCTGATCCTTCCTCCGAACATTTTGCCAGTATTCTTTATCAGGTATTATTCTTCCACTCCTTGAGATCTGTGGTAATCAAATATAAAGTGACTAAAAAGAACAGAAAACAGACTAAAGTATGTTTTCAAACAGAGTAGCACCTCTGCTTTCTGTCGTGGTGCTGGAGCTCACCTTCCCAGCACAAAACTGTAGTTTCTTTGACTGCATGGAGCCCACCAGCCAAACAAGAGCAGGAGAGAAGCAGTCACGTTTTCTAACAACTGAGGGCTCACCCTTACTCTTCACGGGCCATCGCCCAAGTCAGTGAAGGGTAATTAAACACTCGCCTTCCCACTGTGTGAGGGTTGCATCTGCCTGTGCTAACCAGCATCACACCTAGGAGTGCATAGGTATTTTTTAAAATATTCAGCACATTCACCTTTACCAAATCCTTCAGTTTTCCATTAAACACTTTTGAAAAATAACATTGAAGCTATTTAAACTGCTAATAGAGTCAAAGATGCTTAGATCTCACAGTTTAAAAAAAAAACCAAGAGAATCAATATGAGTCTGTATATTTGCAAACTGAAAGATCTTGCAGAGAAAAAATCCAGTAAGCAAAAAGAAATACAGACCAAAAAACATAAAACATTCTAAATTTATCAAAACACCTCCATGAAAGATCTTCTTCTGCCTGGATGTGAAATGCAAGCAGATTGACAAGCATTCTCACATCACCAGAACAGTACAGTAATACAGTGCCACATGTAACTTCTTACTGGAAATGCATTTACTGAGCAGAAGCTCAGGGCTAAGCCAAAGCTCTCCAATGTTTAGATACATCATCAATCCATGTCAGCCACTCTTCGCAGTTTCAGGCAGACAGGCATTATGACTGCTGCATTACAGAAGCTGCAGTGGAAGCATAAGCTTGATATTCCATGGAGTATGGCCTCCATATTGACTCTTAGCACATTCCTTCTTGTGTGGAATCATCGTTCACCAGCAGCCCCCATGGCAGCACTTTGAGAGCCCCAGGTGGCCCTTGGACCTTGTCATCCTGAAACACGCTCAGTGTCAGGTGAAGCATTTCCTCAGCTGCAACTACTGTCTTCAAAACTGCTTAGCACACACAACTAAGCTCCGAGCTCTGGCTTTCTGTCATTCGGATTTCAGTAATGCAGCCTTAGGACGAAACGGTGTGACCAGCAGGTCCAGGGAGGTTATTCTCCCTCTGTATTCGGCACTGGTGAGACCGCTCCTCGAATCCTGTGTTCAGTTCTGGGCCCCTCACCACAAGAAGGATGTTGAGGCTCTGCAACGAGTCCAGAGAAGAGCAACGAAGCTGGTGAAGGGGCTGGAGAACAAGACTTAACGAGGAGTGGCTGAGAGAGCTGGGGTTGTTTAGCCTGGAGAAGAGGAGGCTGAGGGGAGACCTCATTGCTCTCTACAACTACCTGAAAGGAGGTTGTAGAGAGGAGGGTGATGGCCTCTTCTCCCAAGTGACAGGGGACAGGATGAGACAGAATGGCCTCAAGCTCCGCTAGGGGAGGTTCAGGCTGCACATCAAAAATTTTTTTCATGGAAAGGGTCATTGGGCACTGGCAGAGGCTGCCCAGGGAGGTTGTTGAGTCACCATCCCTGGAGGTGTTTAAAAGACGGCTGGATGAGGTGCTGAGGGGCATGGTTTAGTGACTGATGGGAACGGTTGGACTCAACGATCCTGTGGGTCTTTTCCAACCTTGTGATTCTGTTATCTAGATGACCTACGGTAGGTAATAATGCAGCAGAAAATGCCTGGATTAAACAAACCTGCCCTCAGTCTCAGTGTGATCGCATGGCTGTGATCTGGCACAGCATGATTTCACATTTGGCTAGCTGGTCAACTCCTCACCAACACATACCTCTAACAAACAAACAACAAATCCATTAGTGGTTTGATTTGTCCACTATTAGAGGAAACAAAGAACTCTCCTCTTTTTTTTTCTCGGAAAAGGAAACTTTTCAGTCTCACCAGTCCTGATCTCACAAGATGTCGTCTTATCCTGGCATTGCTGAAATATCCAACCAGGTGTTTGTCTGTAAGGCTATTGTAGGTTCCAATAAATCTGAAATAAAATCAATATAGATGCATATAATCCCTTTGATAGTCAAATTATTACAGCTTAAGTTATACATACTTACCCAATAGTTTGCTGCACAAAATGCTATCTTGATGAATCAAGCCCAACATTTTGTCAGATAAATGCTAATCAGACTATGTAAAAGCAAGATCTTACTGTCTGTGGAATGTTCCTATCAGAAACAACTGACTTCTACGTAAGATACAGCAGTTCAGCATTGACCAGCATCCCACCACTGAGGCACAGGGTCCAAGAAAGCCCAGCTCTGAAAGTCTCCTCCAAGACCGACTCTCGCAACAGCCTCCTCAGGTGACCTTCACCAGGCCATCACCATATCATACAACATCTGGAGCTGGATTACTGGCATGGACTCCAGCTCCCTTGCTACCCAGCCATGGGCTTTGTCAGAAGTGCAGTATATGGTACATCTCCAGGGAGGGGGATGTCCCATAACTCCTGCACCACTGCACTGCCCTACCATGCACCTCATGCTCCCCTTCCTCCTCCCGCCTCCCAACTCGTGGTAGGCATGGCAGTGATAGAGCTTCTGGCAGCTTGCGCAAAGACCTATAATAATAACTTGGCTTGGGAGGGATCTTCAGAAGCCACCTAATCCAGATCCCAGCTCCAGACAGATCACTTATACAACTTTATCTCTACAAAAGAATTTTCCTGCAGTCTTCATAGCCAGCTCTGAGCCATTATTGTCTGGTCTCTAACACCAAAAAAATTGCTTTCTTCCATCTACTCAGGTTAACAGAAACTGCTAGCACCAAAATATATTTTCAAGACAGAACACTGTTTCCGTGTTATTTTCACTGCCTTGAAAGTTAGCAGACATGTTATTAACTTGGATGCAAATTCTGCTCTGATGAAGGGACTATTTATTTGTTTTTTTAGCCGAAGCCTCCTTCTGTATCCACATTTCCAACCTTTTATTTTAACAGCTATTTCCCCTTCTTTAATGTTCCCTCCATCAGAGGGAGTGTACATCAAATTTGCCACTTCAAACACCTATACAGAAAACTAGGTTGCTTCAATTGCAGATGTCAAAAAATAGGCTTAAATATAACCTTCTGTTTTGAACAATTTTCTCAGTTGGGATTCAGCTACGTATCTGTTACAATGTTGTCTGGCTAACCACTAATTTGCTCATGAACAAAAAAGCCTGCCTCAAAAAGCATTTCTCCATTTGGCCTTTACACAAATAGAACTCACAAACAACTCAGGAAAACGAATCTACAACAGCAACATTAGGAACCATCCTAAACCATTTCAGGGAGCATTTATGTGAACACAACAGTGACTCCAGGCTATTATTTAAACAGACAGACAAGAATGTTTATCCCACAAACATATTGATAAATTCAATTGCACAAAACTTGTGCAGGGCAAGATTCATAACTTCCATGGTATATACAGGCCAGGAAGCCTACGGTACGGCATTACGGTTTTGCTGGCTGGCCCCACATGGCTATAGTTTGAAGTGCAACTTGCATTGATGAGAACAATTTTGCTCTCTAAATACAGTTACTGTGTTACATTTTTACATTTTTACATTTTTACATTTACTTTATTACCTTTTACCAAAAATCAGCAGATCTGCTCTGTGTAGCCTATTTCCTCAAACTCAATAAAATCCAAACACGCTCTGCAGGAAAGCAAAGAGTTTGTGCCAAAGTTGGGGCAGCAAGCAGACTCCTGTGTCTGCAGGAATCCCATCACTATTGCTCCAGCCCTCAGCCAGCTACCACCTCTTCACCACCTCGGCCTTTCTGTGGAGAGCACGCTTTGCACTGGCAGGACCGAAGAAAGTCCCCCTCCAGACCCAGGTGTCAGAAAAGAGGCAAGTGATGAAGGATCTCTCTTGAGAACCCAGGTCTTCCTGGGTTAGAAAGCACAGACACCGGGCAACCCATCGCTCAGTTCGGTACCAGCCTGCACAGCTCAGAGCCAAGGACCCAAGGCTTTTGCCACACCATGCTCTCAAGATTTTAACGAGACTGACTAGCCAGTAGCACAACAGCTCTGAAGGGCTGCTCAGTCTAAAAGAGTCCTGGGACTAGGCAGTCGTAGCGGCCAGCGTGGCTGGGCTACACTACCTGCTGCCAATCTTTGCCCCTCAAAACACCCCTCATGTTATGCAAAAGTCCTTTTCTGTATTTGGAGCAATAAACATGGGTCCAATATGAAATGCAAGAACCTCTCGAGTATTTTCCAGTTCCCATGCTAAAATACTCAGGATTGTCTTTAATGCATACACTGAGCAATCCAAAGTGAACAAACTGCATCTCTCTTCTCTTTATTGGTGAAAATCCGCCAAATCAACAAACATAGAGACCCTGATCATGTAGATTGTCAGAGTAAGGCCCTCCCCTGCTCCACACAAGAAATGCCTTGCACCTCTGGAATGCCAACAGAGCTACAACTTCCTAGCTGCCAAAGATCAGAGCTTCAAAAAATTGAACCCAAGATATGAGAGTTAAACACAAAACCAGAAGCATCCGTAACTAGCAGATACCTTTTTTAAGAGTTCTTAGCACAACCTTATCGTACGTCACCCTCTGGAAAGAGGACAAACAACAAAATACATTTCAGTCAGCTGAAGTTTTTAATAGTCTAGATCCATTCACGTTGTTAAATGCACACACTCAGCCACACATTGCATAGTGTTCAGCCTGACCTTCAGGCTCTCTGGGCAGGAAATATTTTAATTACACAACAAGAGATTGATCTCTCTGGTTTTCTTTGGCTTTAAATTTAAATGCCACTGTACCTCTCTTGCCTGTCTTTCAATGGGACGATTCATGAAAAATGTCTATTATTAGGCCAGGGCACCACACACAACAGCATGTTCAGGGGAAGAAAGAACAATTTGATTAAAAAAAAATTTTAAAAAAGCAAGGAGATCATGAATTTACAGGAATTTTATCTGGGGTTTCACAATAATCGCCCAAGTAGCCTACCAACAATAAATTAAACTTTAAACAAACAATTTAGCTTACCTTGTTATGCACGTTGATCAAATACCGGCACTATAGCAACTGTTCTACATTACTTTTTAAAACCATTTGCATTTGAAACCATCAGATTACATCAATTATGCTAAATGTTGACTTACAGTACGCCCTGGCAGTTGCATACAGAGGCAGAGGAGAAACTCAATCCAACTCCTCTTCATTTACTCCCTTCCATCTAATATTTCATGGACCATGTAACTAGTCAAAACACAATTCCCACCTGAGTACGGTGACACAGCAACTTTAGTTTCAAAGACAACTCTGCACACGTTTTCTCATTTAAATTATGAACAGGCTGGTCTTTAAAAATGCTGAATTAAACTCAAAGTTCAGAGAGTATTGGGGAAAACGAGGAAATGTTTTGGGCCTGAAACAAAACCCAGGAAACCACTGGAAAGAATGGAAGGGCATCCACTAGGCTTTGGCAGAGCCTGACTTCCCAGAGACACCCAAGCTCTCTGCCCAGGTGAATGCCTCAGTTGCCTAGAAGAGCAGCACAAGCAGAGCCTCACTGAACACCCGGGCACTGGCTCAAGCTTGGGTTCAAACTGTGTGCAGAAGCAGCATCTAGCCCTGCAAGTCTGTGCCCACTAGCAGCTGCTGCCCAGTTCCTGCTCATGCTGACTGACTGGTTCATCCTCCCCTGTCAGACTTTAGGCAAGTGCAGCCGGAGCGGGCCATGCTGACACCTCTCCCAAGTCCCCCTGGAGTATCCCACTGACACCAAAGAGTTAGACCGACTCGGCACTCCAGAGGATGAGGTGCAGGTGCAATTCCCAGCCCAAGGGCAGCCAGGGCGAGTTACCAAACCAGGTAACTTCCTTCCCCCAGGCACCAAGGAAGTCTACCAAATACCATCATGCGCATGGAGCACATGTTCTCTCTGGACACCCTGAAGAACTTAGTACATGAAGGGAGTTCCCCACCCGCTGGCACAAGGAGGGGACCCTGGGAGGCAGATGCATCCCATTCCCAGGTCTGTCTCTGCTTTATGTGGGCATCTTGACCTCCCACCCTTTGAGACCAGCAGCATGCCAGGTGCTCACTCACCCTTCGGTACCATCTGCGCTCCTAGGTAACACCTTAACTGCCTGTTCATGAAAACAAACTGCTGTTGCTAGAGACAACTCTGCTTTTCTCCCAAAAGTAATAAATTAATAAAGCCAAGTACAAGGACACAAATCAACACACAGAACGGAGGCACAAACCAAAAAAGCCACAATTTGTTCTGCTTTAAAAGAATGTATTGAGGGCCAAAGTAAACCAATTATCAGCCCAAAGCCCCGCAGAAGGAATTACGTCTGCAGTGGCAGGGAGTCCAGCTGTGCAGATGACTAAGTACACAAAACAAAAAATACACCAGAGCCAGTGACTAGGATTTTAGTAAATTAAGGAAGTGTCCACTTAGAACTCTGTATTATACCAGATTTTCATTGCATTATCATTACCATTACTATTTATTAACAGTATCTGGTTTTGATCTGCTTACAGCGCAACGCACTGCGTGCAGAGCTTGTGCTGTGTATCAAAAGGATCTTTAAAACCGCTCTTATTCATTTGAAAGGACTAAGTCACAGTAGGCATCCAGCATCAGTTTTGTAAAGCACATGTTCACAGTTAATAATTTACAGTGCAATTAAATCAGTGACCGTTCACCAAAGAAATAATCTAAGAGAGCATCAAAGCTCTAGTTATTGATCGGTAGAGTCACAGGGAATTACAGCTCCCATGTTTTACATGATCACTGGAGTTCGTTGCTCCTTCAATCAAGCAAAGAGTCCTGCCCTAACGGAGACCATTCCTCGCTTTAACAAGCTAATGGATCTGGCATTGCTTCTGCTGGGGACATAAACAAGAAAGGCTCAGCCAGCCTCCAGACAGAACAAATTCAAACACAGACTGTCAGTTAAGAACCCCACAAGGCAAGGCCCCTGCCCAACATGTTCCATTTGGGAGCAAAGACTCCTCCCAGGAGACTTTCCAGACACCTGGCCACTGCCTGCAATACCCTCCCTAAGGAAACTCTTCAGCCACCATTAAGTACATCCCATTTCAAAAAACAATGCCGTCAGGGTCTCCACAGAGGAAAGCAGATGGTGGCAAAGTGATTTTCTGCAGGACTGGAATATGACACGAAGTCCTGAAGGTCAGGACATTGTGAATTTTAGCTGGGAATAGCCCAACAGGCACATGTGGGCCTAAGATTCCAAAGACAGCATAGTTCCATCACAGAGGATGGGATTTTGCCATCAACCCACCAGTACAGGCATTTAGAAGACAACTGCTGGCATTGCCACACAACTCAACATAAATGCTTGTTCCGTTTGGTGCCTCCAAGCTTGAGCCAAGTGAATACGGCCAGTGACTACACTGCACTTGGATTCCTCTCTCTGTGAAAGAGGACCAGAAGATGAAAAGCCAGGAAAACAATCCCCAGTCTCCGCAAAAAGAGGATCTTGCTTTGTAGGGTGGCAGGGTTGTAACACTTGCGAACTGACTTTTCCAACTACAGCCTTAGGCCGTGGCCCTTTTCAAAATATGGGGAGCTGCTGCTGTGCAGCTGGGTCACTGGCAGACCCTCAGCTGCACCACCTTTGGACTTGAGGCACAGCTCTGGCTTCTGTATTTTTTGATTTCAACCTCTGCTGCTGTGCTTATAAGAATAAGAAGCCACGCTGGAACCCAGCTACTGAACCAAACTTCATTGAAGTCAGTAGATGACTTGAAATCTGGATGGGGCTGTGCAGTCTAATGATAATTAATTGCATTATTTCAAGCTCACAAAACCCTGAAGCCCAGGTACAATCTTCCTCAGGTGATAACAAGGAAGGGGAAGGTCACAGTCTCTCCAAACCACACTGCATCTCTGCTTAAATAGTTGCACGTCCCCTCCAGCCTTGGCCAGCTGACCTCAATGAGACTACCAGTTGTTTGCCTCATGGACACACAGGCTACATTCACCTTTCACTTTTGTTTCAAAAGCTTCAAGCTGCTCTCTTTACTCTTTGCCTAACCTGAACTATTTCATGGCCAAACCACTGAAGATTCTTTGGCCAGATACTCCGTGAAAATTACTTTATTTTATGAATACTTTGCCCCAGGGCATGGTCAATGACCTCAAAGGCAGCCAGAGATCTAACAAGCAGACAGAAATGAGCTTACTCTGCCTGCACCCAAAGGCAGTCACGAAGCTCTGGAACACAGACAGTGGCTCGCCCAGCACTGCCCAAAGGCTACACAGGACCCTTAGGAAGTTTAACATGGCCAGGTGAAAGTCCTACACCCAGGAACGAACAACCCTGTGCTACAAACAGCACAAGCTGGAGACAGACAGGCTGGACGTAGCTCTACTGGAAAGGATCAGCCAGTCCTGGGGACACAAGCTGGATGAGGTGAGTCAGCCACAGCACCGGGCAGCGAGGACGGCCAGCAGCATCCTGAGCTGAAATAAGAGGAGCACAGCTGGCAGGAGGGAAGCGATTGTCCCCTTTCCTTGTCACCCACTAGACCCCATGTGCGTGGCTGCATCCAGGTTTGGGCCCTAGTGCACAGGAGCCGTGGATGCACTGAAGTGAGCTCAAGGAGGCCACCAGGATGGTGGAGCTGGAGCACACGCCCTGTGAGGAGAGGCTGAAGGAGGAGAGGCTGCGCAGCCGGAGCAGGGGTCAGTCTGAATGAAGCAACTTGGTCTGATGTCAGCTGACCCCATGAGCAGACCAGACAAGAGATCTTCCTTGTCTTTTGCAGAGTGAATTATTTTGTGATCCTGTGGCTCATTTGACTGCTGTACTAAGCTAGCACTATTGAACGGCTCCCAGAGTGAGGAGCAGAGGCAAACCCCACATGTGGTGGCCTCTCCACTTCAGCAAGGTCTTTGCAAGTCACAGCTCTGCAATTTCCAGTGTTTTCCCTGTAAGGTAGAGATTGGAGCTATTCCTCAATACATCTGTGAAATAAATGCCATCAGCCACGGCAGAACTGTTTCCCCAAAACTGTTCTAACAAACTATCATCCCGACTCCAAAAGTGCCTTTCACGGTAACTAGAGGGAAACAATCTTCCAAGAATAAGGTTTTAAGTATTTTGTTTGGAGTCCTATATATTTCTGCATACAAGAAACACTCTTTTTTCCAAAGGCTTTTATACAAGCAAATCTTTCTACAGGTTCCAATCTTGAGCACAACTTGGCATGGAAACGGGAGCCAAAAGGCTCTTGTTCTGCTACCGATTTGTGACACGGCCGGGAGCAAGGGACTCGGTCGGTTCTTTACCCAGAGCATCGCTCAGCATACAGGACGTGCCAAATCACGTTACAGAGACGGGGACGTGCACAGGTCCTCAGGATCTGTAATTCGTGCCGCCTCGGGGCCGTGTGGATGCTCTGAACGTTCCAGCCCGCGGCTGCGAAGCCAGACACCGAGGAGGGGCACACCTGCCGCCAGCCCCTTCACGGACGGAGGGGATACAACGAATTCTCGGGGTCTTGGCCGGCGCTTTCGTTGTGAGGGGACAGGCGGCGCATCCCCCCCGCGCTGGACGCGGCGACACGGCGGTCCCCGAGTTCCCAAGGCTCGGAGCGGCGCGGCTCTACGCGGAGCCAGCCCCCGGCTGCACCCCCACCCTCCTTCCCCCCCAGGCTCTCGCTCCGCGTCCCGACAGAACCGGGCAAGCACGGCCCGGCCCCCGCTCCACTCACCCCGTCTGCGGAGCTCCCATCGCGGCGGCTCCCAGCGGCGCTATTGGCCGCGTCCCGAGCGTCGCTAGGACACAGCGGGGAGGGGCGGGGTTGCCAGGGCCGCCCCCCAACCCCCCGGCGGCGGCCGCCTGTGACGCCGACCCCGAGCTGGCAGGAGACGCTGCAACGGGCTCTTCCCCTGCAGTACCAGCGAGCTGCCAGGGTAAAGGAAGAGAAAGGCAAGGAGAAGGGAAGGATGAAGAAGGCCTTTGGATACAATACACGCCTGTGAACTTAAAAACACAGTGGGAGATGAGAGGATGCTCGATTGTTTCAAATCATAGACTCATAGAATCACCGCGCTGGAAAAGACCCACCGGATCGTTGAGTCCAACCATTCCCGTCAATCACCAAACCATGCCCCTCAGCACCTCATCCACCCATCTTCTAAACACCTCCAGGGAAGGTGACTCAAGCCCCTCCCTGGGCAGCCTCTGCCAGTGCCCAATGACCCTTTCCGTGAAAATTTTTTCCTAATGTCCAACCTTAAACCTCCCCTGGTGCAGCTTGAGGCCATTCTGTCTCATCCTGTCCCCTGTCACTTGGGAGAAGAGGCCAGCACCCTCCTCTCTTCCTTTCAGGTAGTTGGAGAGAGCAATGAGGTCTCCCCTCAGCCTCCTCTTCTCCAGGCTAAACAAGCCCAGCTCTCTCAGCCGCTCCTCATAAGGCCTGTTCTCCAGCCCCCTCGCCAGATTAGTTGCTCAAATATCCATCCACATTTCCATTCTCTCAGCACAAATGACAGGAAAGCTCCAAAGGGTGCATTTCAGTGGCCTCCAGCTTGACTCTGATACAGGAGATATCATCATCCTTCCCCGCTCCTGTTTTTCCTCTGCATCACAGCGGTTCCTCTCAAGGCTGCAGCACAACTGAACTGAGAAGGCGAGGAAGAGCAGGGCCAGCCCTCCCTTGCTGATGAACCAGCTCCAAAACATTGAAGGACTTCAGCTGTCCTTCAATGGTCCTCTGTGCCATGATCCACCCACATGGAATACTGAATTGTCTCTTGTAAAAGAAGCAACTATCAAGAACATCAACATCTTCCAGACTTTTTTATCTTCCCAACCCTGCAATTAAAGTCTCATTAATTTATTGTATCCTGCTGGAACACACCAAGGCGGCAGGAACACATGCAGGGAACCACTCGGTTACAACGGAGAGGGGATACTTTTGAAGCACCATTTATTTTGGGCACAATGATATTAACGAACCACAGCTGCAATTCCACCCCTCTGTCTTTCAGAAATACACGTACCTGCCCTTTCCAGATGCTGCCATGGCTACACATGGCACACACAGATACACAGATAACATGTGGCAAGCGTGGAACCCCAAGCCCTGCCTGTCTGTGCGAAGTTGAGCACAACAGTGAGAGCCGGTGTAGCCTCTCCCACCACTCACAGCCCCATCACAGAGAGCACCACCATTCGCTGATTCAGACCCCTCCTCTGATTAAACTCAAAACCAGCCAACCTGACAGAATTATTCTGCCTAGTTTGTTTGTCTGCTATCCTTTTCCTCCATACTCTCCGCTCTGTGGAGGGGATGGCACGTTCTAAAAAGAGAGCTGGACCAAGGGATCTCTAGGTTGACAGACTCTGCAGATGGGTGCCCTGACAGACCAGACGCAGCTGAAGGATTAGTCAGAAATGTGACAAGCAACGTCTCCAAGAAGCTCAGCTGCAGCAGTTCCCAAGCCAAAGTGGTTCCCCCTCCAGTGACAAGAGTGTTCTGCTAACAACGAACACAGCACGGAACATCCGTGGACACTTTCAACCGTTCCCCCTGGCAGATTACAGTGAGAGCGGGTTTGCACTGAAATGCGAGGCTGGGGCTACTGGAACTAAGTTGTGGGCAAGCCCTGGCCCCCTCACCTTCAGCATGACAAGATCTCACAGCGCTGCACCTCCACCTACAGCCGCAGCCCAGGCTCATGTCTGCCACAGCACTGACAACACTGCCCTCTCATCCCTCACGCCCACCTCCTGCCCACAGTCCCAAAGAGCCACTGCATCTCCTTGTTCCTCCCTGTACCTTGTGGTCAGTGCTATGCTGTAATTTTTATTCACACTGCGTGTCCCAAAATGAAAACAACCCCTTCCATTTGTACCATACATCAGATATAGACCAAGAATTTAGATGCTCTATTGCATGTCTTCTTGGGGCCCCTCACTACAAGAAGGATGTTGCAGCTCTGGAGTGTGTCCGGAGAAGGGCAACGAAGCTGGTGAGGGGGGTGGAGAACAAGACTTACGAGGAGCAGCTGAGGGAACTGGGGTTGTTTAGCCTTGAGAAGAGGAGGCTGAGGGGAGACCTCTTCTCCCAAGTGACAGGGGACAGGACGAGAGGGAATGGCCTCAAACTCCACCAGGGGAGGTTCAGGCTGGACATCAGAAAAAAAAATTTTCACAGAAAGGGTCATTGGGCACTGGAACAGGCTGCCCAGGGAAGTGGTTGAGTCACCATCCCTGGAGGTGTTCAAAAGATGGGTGGATGAGGTGCTGAGGGGCATGGTTTAATGGTTGATGCGAATGGTTGGACTTGATGATTCTGTGGATCTTTTCCAAACTAGTGATTCTGTGATTCTGTGACACAGCTGTCTGAGTGCTGCGGGTTCAATGTGCTTAGCTTTGCCGGGAGAAGCCTGCAGCGTCAGAGAAACAGAAGAACTCCTCTGACACCTTCTGGTCAGGAGCCTGTAACAAACCCTGTCCTATGAACATCAGCAAATGCATTGACAGGGAAACTGCTCTGAATTTCATCTCTGAGCATTAGCTCCAGCACAGAGGCGGCATGAAGCAAGAAAGGAGTCACTGTAAACCATAAGCCTCTCATTCCTGTAACACCCTCTGAGCAAAGGACAAATTAAAAAGAACCACAGATTTTAAAACATACCGTGTATAAAGAAAATGTGTATTTTCATACACACATCATCATATCAACCATTAACTGCTATGCTTGACCTGCTATTTAGTACCTTCACATTAAGAGATGTTTTACTTTTTCTAACAGTGCTGCCAAGCAGAATCACAGATTCCCTACCTGCCATAATTTCACCAGAAGGAACAGGAATAATCAGCATCTTTTACCTTAATAATCAGTTAAACACTACCTACCCACATCATTTACACTAGGCTAATCATTCTTAAACCTTCAAATTCAGAGCAAGTGGGAATGCAGCTCCCTACTCATGTTGGAATTTTGACCTGCAGGGAAGCCAGCATCTGGCCACTGGGACATCCACACAGCCTCCAGCTGTGACAGATGCCAAACCTGTGACACTGGCAGGCAAGGACCACGCTACTGCACTCCTACAGCCAAGTTCGCATAATCCTTCTCTTCCCCAGCAACTACTTTCAAAAGCACTTACTAAAATATTAGTTTGAAATACTTAACTCCAGAAACACTCCCATCTTTATCCCTGGCAAAAGCATCCATTTGATGCAATGGCTATAAGGGTTGTATGAACAAGGAACAGTTAAATGACTCCGTATAATAGCAGAAGGACCTCACATTTACATTTGCACAGAAGAAACAGCACTGTGATCTGCCTGCTATAGAAGACGGAGCTCAAGTAGTTTACCAAACCAATTACACACATCTTGAAAGAAATGAGGACTTAACTCAGTCACCCAGCATATTCCTTTAGACCTATGTTTAATAGCTATAATATCTTAGCATTATCCCCCCCCATCAGAAATTCAAACACTTTCTTAATTCCTGCTGGGAAAAATAGGTAGAGCTTTTTAGAGGTGCGTATATTTATGCTATGTTAGAAAATTTACTCACCTGTAAGTTTAAATTATCACTTGAGTAGCAATCCCAAACATGGCATTAAAAGAGACGCTTTCATACCTGAAAAAGGCTGATATTGCAAGTCTGAATCGGTGACTTGGAGCGCTCTCCTCTCTACTGAGAGGTTAATGCAAAACACCAGAGATGCACTTCCACAGGGACAAGCTTGGTGCTGGACAATGTCTTCCTTACATGACTTAACTTCCATTAGAAGAACATTCCTTTCCTCTTTGACACTGAGACCTTGCTCTTTCACCACCAATACTAACTGAATTAGTTCCGTAAGCCTCCCTGTAAAATACTCTTCTCTCACCTTAATATTTTAACAGGGGATGACAAACCTAGGGGAGAAATCCAGACATTTCAAAAGATTTTGCCAATTATTTTCTTAGTTGGGATTAAGCAAAACATCAGTAGAAATTAATGCCGTCTCAGAAAAAAAAAATAAAATCACAGCTTCAAAGAAGGTAGTGCAATGCCTGAGGAAACTACACTTGGATTGAGAGAACATGTGCTGATTTGTGATAGTATGACAGTAAACAAATCTAAACCAAACGTTAAAAAACAAGTTTCGCAGACAAAAATGCCTCTATATTGAAATTTATGGTCAGTAAGGACTCACTTTTCCTCAGAGGAACAGAAGTTCTCCTTGAAGTTGAGAAAACTCATCTGCAAGTGATGACTTCATGACTCATTAGAGAATTGGATCATTAAAAGGAAGTGCCTGTAATACCAAACATTTTGAGTGTAAAAACTGTCAACACAAAGAAATTGTTCTTCCTTAACTGCATTGTATTTGGATATGGACAACAATGTATCCACATTCATTTATGAACTAACACAATTCTCAGCACCAATGAAAGCTGTTCAGCCTTTCTCTTCTCCTCACTTTAGCCACAGATTCAGGTGACTTTAAATTTAATAAAGTTTGCAGGAAGAATTTAAATCCTCGCTACCCAGCTACTTACCATCAAGGAATTAGCTGTTTCTCCCAATATCATCAGCTACAGAGTAGCAAATACAATAACAGCAAGTAACTTCAGAGTTACAGTCCCTCTGAATTATCTGTGACATTTGCAATTCAGATACTAAGTCAAACGTAGCAAAACAAAAATGCCTCTGCGTCCTAGTAGTTCTCATTTGACAGATTCTTTGGCCATGAGCTCAAAAGTGAATTGTTTTGACAGTAAAAGCTTTTATTCCAAGTAAATTATGTGACAAAAATGGAATAAGACTAATTACGGTTAAAAAATTAACGAAGTCCTAGTTATATCTGTATAGCTAGTTCTAGACATATGTGTATCTGTTAAAAATCATTTTGCACTGCCCACAGCAGCTTCATTGTAACTTCTCAGAGAGCAAGAGATCCAATCCTGCCTGAGGTATTCGCTTCCCTTGTACCACAAGGCCACATCACCAGAGAAAATTTATTATTTCCACATCAGCCAAAAGAGCTACAAAAATTACTTTAAAGTATACACAACTCTGCTTATTACAAAAAGAAAACCGATCGGTAATTGATTGATATAATTAATGTAAATCAGCATTTGCTGTTACTGCTAAACCTGATTAGAAGTAAGTTTTATACCATACATCCAATTAATCATGTAAGCAAAGATGCAGTTAGAACAGCTACAAAATAAATGGGAAAAGGCTTCACAGAAGGAGCACCATCTTTCCTCGTGCACCACTGCCATGAATAATGTCTTCATGAGCCTTAGCTACTTGCTCCAGTGGATATTCTGGGCCCACAATTGGGTTCAGCCAGCCAGCTTCTATGCCATCAAGAAGTGCCGCTGCACATTCATGCATCTCCTCCGGCATGTAATAAAGACAGCATTTACCACCGCAGGGCCTTTACATTCTAGAAATGTATTTACTGTTTATGCAAAAGTTAAACCAAATTTCACAACCCAAAAATATTTTATGATGTTCTGAGATTAGATAAAAATGTAAAGGAATGAACCAACAAGTTATTTACGGTGAAATGATCCCTACAATAGGTTTTAACTGAAAACAGAGAAGTGTTGGAATATGCCAACAAAACATGCTTTAAAATGAAAATGTTCCTGCCTCAGTTGCAAGAAACAGACTGACTCCAATTATACTAGATTCCTTAGTCATCGTGTCTCTGGGATTTATCTCGATGGGACCTCTACAGCCCACAACCTGTTACAAATAAGTTACGATCGAGTTCCATTCGTAACTATTCAACTGCGGTGTTACGTGCACAAAGTAAGTGACAAAACCACTTACCATCACCCTTCCTCCACAGGACAGCAATTGTAAGTCAGCAGCAAGATTGATGTTAGAGAGCATTTCTATTATTATATCAACTCCTTCCATCTTTGTGTATTCCTATACAGGATATAATACCTTATTATCAGTCCAATTAGTGCTTGGGTACTACCGTTTATTTCATATCCTATAAATAACACACATTTTACAGTTTATTGATTACATTTTAAATACAGCCTTTGTACTAAGACTGACAGGTAATAAATTTAATTTTAGAGTATTTTGATCTGATGAATTGTAATATGCTACCATATTGGAAATTGCTGGAATGCAAGAGTTTCTAAATTCCATCGCCAGTGAAGAAAGCTCAGCTCTTCTAGCCTGGGAAAGTTTTATCTTGTGTAGAAATGACAAAGACAGTACGCTATTGCTCCCACATAAATCTACTTAAAAAAAAACTTCTGCAAATGACTGCTCATTCTGTTAGTAACAAGAATCACCTAGCCCTGATACATGCTTACCTTAATTTTATCAATGTAATTTGCTTCTCTGTGATTAAATACTTGGTGAGCACCATTTCTCAGGACTATGTTCATGCCCTCCTCAGTTCCTGCTGTACCCAAAACCTTTAAACCACAAGCTCTGGCAATCTGACATGTCGCTATTCCAACCTGAGGGGATGAAGGGGGAGGGAAGAAAAGGAAAAAAAAAAAAAAAACACAAAAAGGAAAAATTAAGTAATTAAGTCTTTTTTCTCTTTCTTTCTTAGCATCGATTTCATATATTTCACCTGCAAATTGGAACTTACCAATTTAAAAAGTTAGCCTGGAAACATTTTTTTAGCCATAAGTTATTTGCACCTTAGAATCAGTCTAATAAAGAAAAGATATTTACAGAGATGTGGTAAAACTTTGTGGGGTTTTTGAAGAGATATCAGCATTTAATATAAATCCACGTAGAATGCAGTCTGTTTGTTAAAGCTGGGCCATAGATACTTGATACAAAGCCAAGGAAATTCTTGCCTTCACAGAATCATCTGCTATTGATACCAGCACTACATACTGCAAAGAAAACCTGCAAGCAGAAATTTTGTTAACATTATGAACCTTGCACAACCAGATAAATTGTTCCTTTAGAAACCAAATTCTCTGGGTCTCGTACCAGCTCTGCACTCCAGAGGACGTCTGGAGGTGTTGGATGCCTCCACAAAAACCTGGTGCTGGAGCCAATGGTCATCCAGGCACAGCAATGCCATCTCTTGGCATTGCTCTGTGTCATGGCAACAGCATGGGAGACCAAGATGGGGGAACACAGACACTGCCTGCCCAGGATTCAGTCCCAGCTGGTCAGCTCCCGGAGGCTACCGATTCAGCAGCTCCCACAGCAGCCACAGTTACAGGATATGTTCCGAAACGCATGCTCCAAGGATGGTGACTCAACCACCTCCCTGGGCAGCCTGTTCCCGTGCCCAATGACCCTTTCCACGAAAAATTTTTTTCTGACGTCCAGCCTGAACCTCCCCTGGTGGAGCTTGAGGCCACAGCCCCTTGTCCCGTCCCCTGTCACTTGGGAGGCCAGCTCCCTCCTCTCCACAACCTCTTTTCAGGTAGTTACAGAGGTCTCCCCTCAGCCTTCTCTTCTCCAAGCTAAACGACCCCAGTTCCCTCAGCTGCTCCTCGTAAGGCTTGTTCTCCAGCCCCTTCATCATCTTTGTCGCCCTTCTCTGGACACGCTCCAGAAAAAAAAAGCATCTAAATCATCTGAAACAGAAACCTAATTTTGTTAATCCACTAATTGATATAAATGTGACCATAAATCATACCACAGACAAAAGCAGATGCAAAGACAGAAAGCAGCATTTCTTATAAGCTGCCTTCTCCAAATACTTACCCCCCCACTGGCTCCATGCACTAGCACGCTCTCTCCTGCTTTGGCATGCCCTCTGAGTGGAAAACAGAAAATATAGGCATGAAGATTGCAGTACACAGCCGTTACGCGTCAGATTGTATAAACCAACGTCAAATCTCATCTTTCACACAGTATGATTTCCAATTCATGTTATGGCTAAACAGGTACAATCAGCTGGAGGCAAAATAAACTATATCACTTATAAATTTACGTACTGCACAGTTATGTTGTGCACCTAGCAGCAAGTCATGGTCTGGTACTGAACTTAAAGATTTTCACCTGTTACAGAACATAAAAGTAAACCATGCTGGTTCTAACAATTTGTTCCATCAAACTAAACCAGATGTCCAGACCTAAGCTCTCACCTAGCTGACATGAAGCCTGGCTTTAACTCATTACCCTGCCCTATGGCACAGACAGGGCTGTACATGAAGCCTCTCTGGCACAGAGGCTCAGGAAGAAGAGAAATTAGAAGAAGAAATTAGAAGAAATTAGAACTATTCCTGTTCTTCACTGGCTAAAGTAACAATTAGCACTGAGAGAGAGTTATACATTTTATTACAAGAATCTTATTGGAGAAGCCTTTCCAGGCCTGTTCTCTTGAGAAGAAATGTGTAACAGGAGAACACCGTTGCTAGCTTCTAGTTGACAATGATATGACAATGCCATCAGCATAACAAATTTAACTTAAGAGTTTTAAACATTTCCACTCATTGATCTCCTCTCCTTTTAGAGGGCAATGAAAATGCGGGCTTCAATATTTTAAATATTCATAAGCAAAATGGATAAACTTAGATTTGACACCTTACTTTTGGAAAAGAGCACGATAAGCAGTGAAGTAGGGTATTGCAACTGCTGCTCCTTGTTTAAAGTCCAGTTTATCCGACAAAGGAAACACTTTATTAGCTGCAGCAACTGCATAATCTGCATATCCTCCAGAGATCGTACCAATGGTAAAAACCCTGTCACCTTTCTAGAAAGGAGGGAAAAAAAATAGAGACATTAATCATCTCGCTTATATTTTCTTTAATATAGTTTAAGAACCAGTTCACAGATGTTAAGGTGATTTCTAACAGCTCTCCTATTAAAACTAACCAATTATATTTGTCACAGAGAGGATTTTTATAATGCTAATACATACAATCCATGCAATACAAACCATATAATTTCATACACCTAAAGTGTCATAATTAGAACCCCGGCTCTAGAGGGTAACACACAAACCTACTGTCTCATTAATATTGACCTTAATGAACCTGAACACTAGAGAATTCCAAACACAGATTCCAAATGCAAAACCTAAAAAGTTTTCACAAACACAAAATAAACATTTCTCAATTATTTTTGCTTAAACGTGGAAAAGAGATATTCTCTTAATAAACCTTACAACACCTCAATATTGCCACTGCTCTGCAGAAGGGCCGGCTCAAGCCAAAATCCCACAGGCGATGTGGACATGCACAGCGGGCAGCACGTCACCTATGTATGCCCAGCGCCGTGGCACGACACCAGCTGTGGGGCCAAGACAGCACCCAGCCTGGCCCTTGGCCACTGGCAGAGCAATGCCAGGGCCCACAGAAGGCACAGATACACAGCTCTGAGTCTTCTGCTGCCAGCATGGTGACCTCCATAAACATCCAGCATGTGGATGGGGTGGGTCCGGTCTGCGGACACCGGGTAGTAACTGCTGCAGGGTAGTGCAATGGTTTCCCAAGCAGCTCGAGCATGCAAATGCACGAGCTTGGCCACTCGGCATTTTTGGGATGTCTGTCTGGGGCACACACACGCATTGCATCAGCTCTCACTCTGGACTGTCAGGGTGACCCCACTGTGTGCTGCCACTAGCCGGCAAAGGTGAAAAAAGCCAGCAAAGCAATAGAAACAGGATTAGCAGCAGAGCAACCACACAAAGATGATCCCATAAACAATCATGAATTAAAAATGAATGTATTTTCTACACCTACCTTGAATGCAGTAACATGTTCTCCAACCCCTTCAATTACACCAGCCACATCTGAGCCTGGAGTGTAGGGTAAAGTTGGTTTTCTAGCATAAGTCCCAGAACGAATATATGCCTCGACAGGATTCACCCCACAGGCGTGGACTTTAATTAGCACCTAAAGAAAAGATGCTCCTTAAGCAATAATTAAAGAGTTTTAGAAATTGAATCCACAGCACAGGATCATGGCACTTTAACTAGATTTTTAACAGAGTAAGCAAAAATCTGAACTGAGGCTATTTTCAGGAAATCCTTTCTATAGATTATGTAGCCCATGTAAAAGTAAAAAGCCCACACTTGTTAAACATGATGTCTCAGGTTGTACCAATACACTGACCAAAAACTACATATTCAAGATGAAAAGTTTCGGTTTGCATTCTTCATTCTGTTCTGAGTAGCCTATTATCATTCAATGCCATTATTTCAGTACACAGAACTCATATATACCTGATTTTCTTTTGGAACAGGAATTACGACGTCTGACTGGATTTTAAGCACTTCAGGGCCACCAAATTCAAAAACTCTGACAGCTCTCATCAGATTTCTTGTGGCTGCCATAGTTATCAGAATATCTGCAGGAAAAAAAATATGGTATTGCCATCATAATTTATTTCGCATTTTCAAAATAAAGAAATCAAACAACCACCTGCCAAGCAACTGATTAAACAGAGCTTCACTCTTTATTTAAACTGGGGGAAGGAGAGTTGGTTTGGGCTTTTTTCCCAAAACTTGCAAAACGCAGAACATTTACCCCACCACTTGCAGGGCTTTATGGGTATTAAGAGAACCACATGCAAATAATTTTCCCATAGCAATGTTTCTACAGCAGCTCCTGTGAACAGGAGCTGTCACATCTGTACAGATATACAGCACTTTGGGGGGAAAACTGCTACAACTTACTGCTACACTCTGCCAAAAAAAAAGCCTGCTACACACAGGCCAACAGGGTTGTCTAACCAAGTGACATTCCAGTCACCGCTCCTGCAGGCTGTCAAACCTCCAGGTAAAAAAGGCAAAAAAAATCTATTAATCAGCTATCACAAACAAAGGTACCCCTAGAACATTAAAACAAGCCAGGAAAGACTGAAATGCAGACATTTAAGATTCCAGTCCTTAATTCCACAACTGCATCTGTATGTGACAGCCCTGTGCTGCAGCTCACAGCTCACAGGCATTGCTGGACACAAGGAGAGCTTATCAACACAGGGAGGTGCAACTGCTCCAACCACACTCATTCCTGATGGGCTCCAACAAACCACCATGAGCACGGTACTCCCACCACAGGACAGTTACACACAGGTCTGTCAGGAAGCTGATCCACTCAGAGAGGAGCACTTTACTGGTGACCTAGCAAAAAATCACGGAACAGCAGAGGCACATAGGAACCTTATAGGTATCAGGAGATCCCACTGCTGGCCAACTCCAGTTATGGAACTTCAGGGCTGCAGACAGAGGCAGGCTTTTCCCAAAGCTGATTACAGCTTTCACAAGGACCTGACTTCAACATTATTTTTTTCCTAACTCTAGTCTGTAAGAAGCCTGCATAGTTTTGGTTGTCTGTTCAAGCCAGAAAGAGCACTGGTCACAGGGATGTACACTACTAAGATTTCCCTTAGGACGTGGCAAAAATCCACTCTGCCAAGCAATTTCTGCAGTACAGGTCACTTTTATATGTTGTGATAACAAACCAAAAAGCAGCTTCTATTCTGCTCAGAAAAAAAATGGACCCATAAGTTTTAATAAACTATTCTGCAGCCCGGTGATGAACCTAGTATGGGGCCGCCTTCAGAGGACTGGAAGCAGCCCGGTACTGGCTGGAGTGGCTGCAGGCAGGCAGACATCATCCCAGTGGCTCCAAGCACCTGGGGAACCCCAGACTCATCGGCACAAACCAGTTGCGGAATGGGGCAGGGCCCAGGGCCTGAGAGTGGGGGAAGCAGGGAAAGCAGCAGCAGCACAGCCCGTACAGAGAGCTCTGCCCCTCGGGATCATAACATCATAGAATGGTCTGCTTTGGAACAGACTTTAAATACCATCCAGTTCCAACTCCCCTGCCATGGCGGGGGACGCCTTCCACCAGACCAGGCTGCTCAAGGCCCTGTCCAACGTGGCCTTGAACGCTTCCAGGGATGGGGCATCCACAGCTTCCCTGGGCAACCTGTGCCAGTGCCTCACCATCCTCATTGGGAAGAAATTTCTCCTTATGTCTAGCCTAAATCTGCCTCTCTCCAGTTTATATCCACTGCAGCTAGTCCTGTCACCACAAACTTTTGTGAACAGTCCCACTCCAGCTTTCTTGTAGCTCCTTTCAGGTACCGTAAGGTCGCTAGAAGGTCTTTTCAGAGCCTTCTCCCAGGCTGAACAACAACAACTCTCTCAGGCTGTCCTCATAGCAGAGGTGCTCCAGCCCTCTGATCATCTTTGTAGCCCTCCGCTGGACCCATTCCAACAGCTCCATAGTCTTCTTATGTTGAGGATTCTAGACATGGACACAATACTCCAGGTGGGAGGAATAGAGGGGCAGAATCACTTCACTCGCCCTGCTGGCCACGCTTCTTTTGATGCAGCCCAGGACACGGTTGGCCTTCTGGGCTGTGAGTGCACATTGCTGGCTTATGTCGAGCTTCTCATCAACCAGCACCCCCAGGTCCTTCTCTGCAGGGCTGCTCTCAATCACATCGTCCTCCATCCTGTATTGAAACTGGGGATAGCCCTGACCCAGGTGTAGGACCTTGGCCTTGTTGAACCTCATGAGGTTTCCCCAGGCCTATTTCTCCAGCCTGTCCAGGTCCCTCTGGATTACATTCTGTTCTTCTATGAGGAGCATGGATAAATCCGTTTTAAACTACTCCTATATGAATATATTTTCGTACCTTGAGAAAACACGCTTTTTTAAAAGCAACGTTATTTATGATGAAGGACTGTTTTCTTTACACAAAATCAAAGATCATGTATCTGTAGTGCCGCTTTAATTCTTTCTCTCTGTCTCCAGGATATAAACAGGTCTGAGATCCAGAAGAAAATCTGCACCTGGCTCACGGTAACACATGAAATGTGTAACAAAGACGATGTGGTAAGAGGACATTATGGTACAACTTCTGTATTTATGTAATGCAGGATTCCTAATGTCATGGAAAAAATGGCATGTAAATGGAAAGAAATGTTCAGGTGTTTTTATGACTGTTACTGAGATGAATCAGCACTCTAATTAAAAAATAAACTGTCCTCTAGTTGCTCTACTTAACAGATTCTCAAGAGCTGTTCTTAGGAGAACGCTTTTAAGCTTAAGACCAAGTTCCCTGCGTAGTTGTAAATGCAGCCAATATGAAATGTGACTGATTTTGTATGGTCAGAAGTCACATAATCCCCACGTCTCAATAGCTTCTCAGGAAGTCAGGAATAGGTGTTGCTTCTGTCACAGAACACTGACTTTCAGAAAATGATTTATGAAAATCTCGGATGAAGTGAGTCTTGGTTTTGCAAAGCCGTGGCTCTGTTCAAAATGAAAGCTGTCCTGTCCAGAAGTGAAATAAGCTCAGTTTCTGTCGAATGCTTGCTGGTCTTTGGGCAGTGATATAAGAGTCATTAGCAGGTGCCACAGGGTGAAATACAAAAAACGTATTCCTCACTGACACCACAGTGACAATTGCTGTATCAAACCACGCATTTCACTGGTGGAAGTTCTGTATCAGGCAGCATTGAGATGATGCTTTCTGTAAAAGCAGCGCTCCAGAGAAAATAGGAATTACTAACTTAGCTGTTCAGAAAGACCGGCTTCCAACTTAAAATAAGAACATTTACGGAGGAGATTCTACACAAACACATTTAAGTAGTTTTCAATTTTTGAAGGAAAGTGGAGAGTGCTACTTCAGCAGTTTTCTTTTATGCCATCGTGTCTTAAAAAAGCATATGAATCTGATTATTTTATTGAATATTTTCATTTTACAAGAAAGATGAGAAGGGCTGGACAAGACAGGAACGGAAAGGGTAACAGCTGACATCTCTCCAGTTAATGCATCACATTTCTTAGTGCTGTAAATTGAGCAAGTGAAGGCAAACGGGGGGGATGGTGCTTATGGTTAAATAATCATAAAATGAAATAAGTAATATAAATGCCTCAAAGCAACTTTTCTCAGTGGAAAAAAGTAGTATCAGCCCTTAGGGCCGCTCTGCAAAAAAGATAGCATAGAAAAGTACTGATAAGCCCTGTAGAATGTCATACAGCTTTCTCCACGCTTGCAAGTCCAGGAAAAATTGCCATTAGCGTCTCAGTCTTCTGGCACAGCTCAGGGGGTCTGAAGGTGATGTCTTGCATTTTACAGTTATGAAGTTACTTCCCTTTTTTTTTTTTTTCCCTTGTCTTGTGTATTTATGCATCTAGTTTCAACTTTAACTAGGTACTTTTTTTCTTTCTTTTTGGTTTTTTTTTTTTTTTTGTAGCCCATCTCCAGTGTTAATATAAATATTTTGGTGTTTTTTCCAGATGGCAGCACTCAAGAAAGCTACTGGTGATGTTGTGCTCAAGTTTGAACCATTTGTTCTTCATGTGCAGTGTCAAGAGATGCAGGATGCACAGCTTCTGGTAAAATTACATTGAGTAACAGTATCATAATATTGTTCTCTTATATTCCGTGCTGCAAAGGTCAAAATGTTGGCTCCTGAGCAAGCTCTTCCTTGCTGTGAAAGTGTGTGAGACTTGTTTAAGGTATCTTTTTTTTTCCTCAGCATTCAGTGGCTGTTGATTCTGGGTTCAGGAACTCTGGTATTACAGTTGGCAGAGGAGGAAAAATTATGATGGTAAGGACTTTTCTACTGACCTGTAAGGAATATAACAGAATCCCATCATTACTTGTAGCCTCAGTTTTTTTACAAGCCAAGATCTGTGCTGTAACGTGATTGACTGCTTTCACAGGCCATGCTGTAGCACTGCAAATTCTTTCTGCCTCATTTAACAGCAAACTAACCAATTGTGTGGGAGAGTGGTTTTTTTCCTTTAGTAAATTCCCCATAATATTCAAACAACCTTAATAAAATAAAAAACTTTATTCTAGAGAAATCCTTCTCTGTGTGTTTTTAGGCTGTCCGGAGCACTCATTGCTTAGAAGTTCCATTGAGACACAAGGGGAAACTGATGGTTTCTGAAGAATATTTTGAATTGTTGGATTCCACTAGTCCTGTTCATTACATCTAAATCTGAAAGTGAAAAATGCACAGGAGAGATTGTTTAAATTAAAAAAAACCAAAACACAAACTAGACAGCTCTTACAAAGTCTAAAATACAATTTCAATTAATTGTAGGAGCTCCAAAGGCTATAAAGTATTTAAGGAAAAACCTGTAAGCGACATGAGTTTGCAGACTTTGTTATTAAGTGTGGTTTGAGTTTCTTTTCTCATGTTAACAGCATTTGTTATTCTAACACAGTGGCCATCTCAGCAGAATTCAGGTGGCAATACATGCTTTAAACCACTAAATGCTTTGCATAGTTTGCAAAACTGAGGATTTTTGAGGGTGGTGGAGAGTTACACACAGTACAATTGTGTCCAGCTGAGGAAGAGAACAGGCAGAAGTGCCAGAGTGCGAGGGACACAGATACTGGTGAGGCACCTATGTATACGTAACCAGAGGAGTTTCTTTTTATATGTCCACTGGGAATCTCTGTAGTGGTTAAAGTCAGCAGTGACTGCTCATAGCAGCAGTCCATCTGATTGCTAATGCTGTCAGTCATTAGACATTTAACCTGATACCGTTTCTAGTTTCTGTAAGGTTAACAGGGTCTTCATGGCACTTGAGTGCCTCCACCACTTGATTGCTAACATCCAGGCATTACAGAGTGGAGTAGCAGGACACGCACAAGGACACGCCCTGGTATTTCTGATTATCCTTCCAGTGTTGGCTAGAACATCTCAATGTCAGTAGCAATTTTCTTCTCTTGGCACATTTTGGTGATATTACAAAAGCATTTGTTTGTTTAGTTTTGCAGATCCTGAGCAAACCTACAAAAATAATACTGACATAATTTGTTTCTTTCTAGATTCTACAGAAGCTTAGAGTCAGCTTTGCAAACTGCCGCTGGTGCAAATGACTTGCATTCTGAGGGGATGGAGAGGAGTCGCTCTGTGTATGTTCGTAGAAGGAAGAGGAAGACAGTTCACAGACAAAGTGTATGCCCCTCTCCCAAGGATCAGCATGAAGAGCTGGAGCCTGAGGATGATATAGAAAACAGTCTTGATATTTTTCTGATATCATGATCTAGACTAAAGCAAACTGAATAACAATTGTAATGCTCTTTGTAAGAGACAGAAATACTGCTCTGTTCTAAGCAGTAACACTCCCATGGATGTTTACCAGAAAAAAGGTAATTGAACAGAATTGTGCACAGGTTCAATGCCAGAGAACAAAACCTTAGAAGGTTTTGGGTGTTGTTTTTTTTAAAAGCACTGTCTTTTACTCTGTCTGCTAGTTATCACAGAAATAACTGGTTTGGTACAGCCTTTTGCTATGTCCTCAGTGGTGGCGTTTTGTGTCCATATGCTGAGTTTAGGCCTTCTGATTTTCACAGACCAGAGAAACTCTAAAAGCCTAGTTGTTATCCCTGAAGGTTTTTAATCCCTGTAGGAGCTTTGCCAGCAGTACAGATGCCCGCCACAGAACAGGGCAAAGCTACGTGTCAGCCAGCTGAAGGACAGTTGCTGGTGTGGAGATAAGAACAGAAAACTAGAAGTTGGGTCCTGCTCTGTGCCAGCTTCAGCCACTGTGTCCTGGATCCTTTCTGGCCGTTGCACTGGGCAGCAGTGTTGATGTTGTTTTCCTGCACTTTGCTGTGTTTCAGGCTCCAGCCCCCTGTGTGTTGCCATCTTCTGCTTCCCTTGGCCAGTGGCCGTTAAGTGTTATTTTCCTTTGAGTCTTGTAGCCAGCTCCATACATTGATTTTGCTCCCTTACATCTCATTCCATGTGGCTGGTGCCCAGCCTCCGTTCTAGCTGTCGGGCATAAGGTCATCCCAAGTGTACCCTAACAGGCTTTCTTCCCAGGCTGTGAAGCATCGGCACTCAACAACTGTTAAGCACAAACCAGCGCAATAATGTGCACATTCCTGTATTGCACCCCTGGAAAATTCACTCCTTACTCCAGGTGTATTTTGCAGAAGAATGGTGAATTTGTGAACATTTGCAGCAATGGATCCTGAGCCTGCCCTGCTTTTTATGCCCCTAGTAATACACTAACACTGCAAAACAAGGCCCTGACTGAAGGAAAATGGTTTATTTGGTGCGGTAGCAGGGAGTTGTCATTGTTTCCATTACGTAAACTTGTGTCTTGGGGATGTTTTAGTTCCACCGTAAAAAAAAAAAAAAGTGACATACAACGTGGCAGCTAAAGGGAAAAGTAATTGGGGGTTTTAAATAGATTCTGGAAGACCTGTTGGGCTGTGTTTCCAGCAGCATGCATGCCAGAAAAAATAAACTTGAGCCTTTTGTGTTGCTTGTGGTGTTTCTAATGTACAGCCTGAGCAGTTCGGTGCACGTGCTTTCACTCTGTTTCTGGTGGCTCGAAGGATCTCAGCAGAAGTGTGGCAAGGTGATCAAGACAACGCGGTTCCATCCATGCAAGAAGATTGTGGTTGTGTCAAGTGAGGTACTTGGAGGCTGATGCTGCCCTTGGCTGCTGGCTGCAAGCACAAATTGGACAAACAACAGAAAAAGTAGTCGCTACAATTTTCCTCCTGTGGAGGGGGTGAGGCACTAGTGATAAGTTTTTGAAGATGAAAGAAAATCAGCTTGTGAGGTGAATGCGTACATAAGATCTTGAAATATTGCAAGAAGCCTTCGTATCTGGGTGGACTAATCCTTGTTTAATTCTGACTGAACCAGGGGGAGACCATTTCTAATGCTGAGGAGCTGCTTGCTGGGAGGCTTGCAGCAAGTGCTGAGTCCTGGTGGGCTTGGAATGGGCAGAGAGAATCTGCCACCACAGGGACAAGTGAACCTGGGATCCCACAGCCTGTGCAACAGCAGGACCACGGGTGGGAGCAGCCGAGGGTCCCCACAGCAGCTGGAGTCAGCAGCCTCTCAAGGCCTGGGGATGTGGCTCTGCCACACGTTATCGGGGTGTGTGTGGATTGCAGAGGGTTTGCTTGGAGCAGCCAGAACAACCTTCTACCTCCAAAGCGATGCTGGCAAGGTCTGGCTCTGATCTGTTGGCAATCCTGCAAGGGATTGCAGATGTCATTAATGAACGGGAGCCATTGCCGTGCACTTCACAGTGCTGTCACCTTGCCCCACGTATGGGAAGATAAAAATTTAGTACTGAAAAAGCAGAGATTGGAAGAAACTGCATCAGACTTCAACCCCAGCCCAAAGAGTTGCCATTGCTGTGTCCAAGGCAGCCTGCCTCAGAACTCAGAAGGCTTTACTTCCAGCTGTGTATGGTCACGACTGCACCTGTGCAAGGTGGGAGAGGGAGCAGGGATACTAATTTTATGTATAACCCAGGATGCCAGTGTGCTTTCAAGGGCAGAGCTGTGGGGCTGTGCATTGGAGGAAAAGGTATTTAGTGAAACTACTTCATTTTTGGGAAACTCCTTTTACTTTTGTTTTCTTTTAAAAAATTAGTCCAAGCAGTACAATAATGCCCAAACCTTGACAGCGTGTAACAGCCCGTACAGGATTTACGTTCTCAGAAATAAGGTTTGCCAGCAACTGCAGTGCAATGTGATCCCACGTTCCTCTTAGAAGTTATATATCAAATTCAGGAACATTTTTTGACAGTCTTAACCCAGAAAGTTGACCCTAACTATGGCCATCTTGTTGCTTTATACCTGTTAACTCCAATTATTGCAGACTGTTGGGGACCTCATACAAAAAATCAAAACGACCCCACAACAAGAAAAAATATGTAGTTGTGTGATTCTCAGTGTAATTAGAGAATCCTGTTACCTCACTGCCTAAATGATCAAACAGTTATAACAAAATTTTTCTTATTTTTTTCCTCCCCTGAATGTTCCAGAGGCGATACCAAGGGGAGTTTCAGGGGTCCTGCAGCCTTGCTGGGGAGGTGCCAAATGCCAGCACCACCTTGCTCCCTGCATCACTGCCCCTATTAGCCCTAATTCTAGGGGATAACCACACTTCTCCTGAGTCTTACTCGACTTTCACAAGTTCCTTTTGAGATTAATTTTGTCAAGCTGTGTTTTATCTCCAGCTCCTGCAACTAATTCTGTCATGCCCTAAATGCATTACTCAACTGCAGACTGCAGGGATCCCAGCAGACAGGAAGGCTGCACGGAGCCTTTGGAAAGGTAATTCTGGGGTTCATGGCAGAAAAGAAACTTACTGAGAAGCAATAAGATTCCTAAAACTGGCAAATCTTTACCACTTCTAAGTGGGCTTAGCCATAGTTAACAAAAGGGTATTTACAGCCCAACTTTCATAATTGCTTTTGCTAAATATTGGAACATTTAAAAGTACAGTCTCATTCACTTTGCATTCAATTGTTTCTAGCGAGGCAGCTGTGTTCATTCCCTCCAGTAACTGATGATCTTCTCTCACCATAACATTTGTCATCCGTACCAGAAAATCACTTCAAGTTGCTGTTCCTGGCATTAGAGTCCTGCTCACAAACAGCATCGGGCAGGCACTTCAGCACGGGAGTCACTCAGCGATAATGCTTTATATACAAATCACAGGTGTCACAAGCACAAGTATTTGCTTGAAACGACTTCTTCCTCTGAAACTTGAGTACTTAGATCAGTTTACAAGAACATAACAGTAACAGCATCAGATTGCAGTAAAAAGCACTGTTTTCAAATGGAGTTAAAGCCTCAGGATGGGACGGGTTATCCATTCTCAGCCACCACTCCTATTAATCCTTTACTTGAATTTCCCTGCACTTAACAACTACATGCAATTGTATAAAATTTAGTCTCAAATTTTTAAAACAATTTTGTACTCTTAAATATACCGTGCCCTGGAGTCTTAGAAAGTCTTTAATACTTCTGATTACTGAAAATACACAATTAGTTTGCAATATCTTCTCAATTTGATTTTACACAATGTGATATTAAGGAGGACATTTAACTTTCCGGTTGGAAGCAACACCAGTGGTGTGCGCTGTGCTTTTTCTCCTTGAAAAGAAATTTGAGTCTATAAAAAAAAATAGATAATCGTATACCTAAACTTTCCTCGATTTTTTTTTTCTTTATTTCTTTACAGGAAGAGAAAGCAAATCCTGTAAAAACTGCTGTTTTAAACCGCCCAGCTCTGGTGCGACAGCAGCAGACAGACATCCAGACATCAGGAGCAGAGCATCCTCAGCCCTTTTTAACTACAGAGAACAATAACCCTGTTCCACACAGAAACTACACATAAGCTTTTATTCTGCTTTCTGGATGAGGTTTCTCTCTGGTAACTGAGCAGATGCAGTACTTTGGTCAATTTTATACCGGGGAAAAGAAATAGATCTTATTTTGTTTTCATTCCGCACGACCCCACGAGAAGAGAAATACTGTTCTCAAAGCCAACTGAATTTTTATCAAAAAGAAGGTAATTTCTTCCCTCGAATAACGCCGTAATCAAGCTTTGTAGTGACTGTAATTAGATTTCTTTGAAGACGACCACTAGAAGCGAACAAGCCGGTCGTTTAACCATTCCCTCGCCGGCAGCCGCGCCGCTCCCAGCACCTCCCCGCGGGGTGGACGCGCATCTCCTCGGGGCTTTTCCCCTCCGCCGGCACGGAGCCGAGGAATCGCAGCGCTGTGCTGGGACGAGGCTCGACACGGCACGGCCAGGGCAGCAGAAAGGGTAAAATCCAACAGCCGAGAGTCGCGAGGGGTGAGAGGGGGCCCAACAGCCCGAGCTGGGGGCGGGTGGCAGCCGAGGCGTCGGGGCTGCGCCCGGTCGAGCAGGACGCGCTCTTTCATGCCCCTAAACGCGTTATTTCCTGGCTGAGTTCTCTAAATACCGTTTAAATGCGATTTTACGGCATTTTGGACGCGGCACGGGAAACGCGGTGATGGGCGAGCGCGGCGCTGGGTCGCAGGTGCCGGCGGCGCTGCCACCGCCGCGGGGAGAGCTCGGACACGGTCCGCACACGGAGCCGATCCCAGACACGGACCCCGCACACGGATCCCATACAAGGGTCCCGCACACAGACCCGCACACGGACCCCGCACACGGAGCCACGCGTGGATCCAGTCCCGCACACGGACCTGATCCCATACACGGACTCCGCACACGGAGCCAGACCCGCACACGGAGCCGATCCCATACACAGACCCGCACACGGACCCATGCTTGGACCCGATCCCATACAAGGGTCCCGCACACAGACCCGCGCGTGGATCCCATACAAGGATCCCGCACACAGACCCGCACACGGACTCGCACACGGAGCCTGCACACAGACCCGCACACAGTCCCGCACACGGATCCGATCCCATACACGGCCCCCGCACACGGCCCCGATCACCCGGGGCAGAGCCCTCCGCCTCGGGTAGGAGCGCAGCCGCGTTCCCCACCGCGGGGAGCCCCCCGGGGCTCGTCCGTGGCCCCCAGCCCGTCCTGCGGTGCCCGTCCCGCCGCCCTCCGGACGCCGCAGCGACCCCGCACCGAGCGCCCCGCGTGACGCGTTCAGCAGGACCGCGTCTGCCCCGGTGCGTGAACTGCAGAGGCAGCTTCCGAAACCGGGAAGCGTCCTGCTCGCGGTGCCCGTGACACCGATGCCAGGAACACCCGCATCCCCCTCCCTGTGATCATTCCAACAGTGACACCGCGACGTTAAGCCAAGGGTCCCCCCGCATCTGGAACTCACAGCCCCTAAACAAACCCTCGTGTGTTTTATTCGGGCTGTTCCGCTGGAATGGCTCTCGTTCCCTGGGTTTGTCTGCTTGGAGGGAATAGGACGCCGCAGTGTCCCTTTCCCAGCCCCGGGATGCCTGCGCGCCGCAGTGACCCAGCGACACGGCACCAGTGGCAGGAGGCAAAGATGGAACACGGCTCTGGGTACAGGGCTGAGAAGTCCCAACGCAGACGGCAGAGCACGGCCCCCTCGCTCGAGGACCCCAACGCAACTGTCACTGCACTTCGACGTCAGGACTCGTCGGCCGCAGGCCTCGCCTCGGCCTGGCTCAGTGGTCTCTGGGGCCGGTTGGACTCACACCACCATCTTCCAAAGAGAAAAATCAGCCCCTGGGGGTTGTCCCACCCGTGTCGCATAAATCATTTAAACTCCTGAAATACCAAACAGCTCGACTGCAAAACCCGTTTTTTCTGGGACTGACCGCTGTTTCTCCACTAACTGAGATGTAAATGGATCCCTTTGCTTTCTAAGTAGTGTTCTACGTCCCGATCGGTCCTGTATCAATATTAAACTGGCAGTACTGCTCTTTTATAATCCGCTGATTTACATATTTTTGCATAACATTGCTAACAAAACCCAAGGAATATTTACAAGTGAAATGCGCTCAGAGTTTATGCACACAATTTACTTTTTCCCGTTATTTTCCATCCCTTGGCGGCATATTTTAGGCAGAATTTTTCCACAGAGACTGAACCTGGTTTCGTTTTTCCCTCACTGAAAAGACATTCACCGCAGAAATTGTGCAGAAATGGAGCAGTGAGGAGAGAGCAAAATACAGCAATTTTTACAGAGCCCTGTGCAGGGTCTGCATGTTTTCCCCGCACCATCTTCGCCTTGGAATGATAGGCAGCACCCAGGGATGTGCCGCTTTTGGAAAATATATGCAGCAACACTGTGGCTGGTTCTACGCAGGATCAGAATTTGGCCCCAAATGTGCGTATTTTACAAATATTACAAATTACCGTTTCCCCCTCATTCCTATTACCTAGATACAAAAATTCAAATTCAAGAATGTGTTTTCAAATCCCCAGCACTCCAGGGTAATATTAGATGGAGTCCCTTTAATAAAACACATTCCAAGTTGTTATTTTGATGGAAGCATCATACTTTTTGTCCAGCAATAAGCAGTTCAGATTTCACTAGGTCGCTGAAAATTTTCGAATCAGTCTGTCTTCAAATCATGTTTAAAAGACAGACTGAAATAACCGTGGCAGCAGATCCCTTCACGAGGCAAACCAGCAGTAAGGTTTATAATGTGCATTAAAGCTGGTGCTGCATTTAACTCCTGAGTCAGTGAATGAAATTTTGCGCTCCTCCAAAACCTACTGACAGTCCTATTTACAAAATGTATCACAGTCATGCGGGAAATTATGGCATCCCGTTTTGTCCTCGATTCTCTAAAATAAGAGGTATTTTGGTCACAAATGCCTGCTGTTATCAAAACACTGTCATGATTTCAGCAGGATCCAGTAACCTAGGGAAAGCCGGGCACAGATCTCCCTCATTCTTTTCACTCTGGGTCACATTGCATCTGTTTTTCAATGCTTTGTCGTTCGGAAAAGAGGCTGATGGAATCCCATGTTCTGCGGTGTGGCAATCCCCAAATTCATGGCAGGAATGCACATTGCCCAAATCCTCTCATTCAGGGCTTTCTCCCTAGAAAAAACCACATGAAAATCACAACAGATCTGGAGCAGATGTTTAAATAAATATTTACATAAATATTGAAATATTTACACATGCAGTTCTGCATGCTTGAAAGGGGAAAACAAGTGCAATAAATGTAATTAAGGTGCCAGGGTTCTACACTAATATAACTTGCATTTCTCTTCCTGATAGCCTGTCAGTTAAATTATTAATTTAATAATTAATGTGCTCTGGTGGCACTGCATCTGAGGAACGGTGTAGGTGGTGTCAGGCCAGTAAAGCCTCGTCCCCATTAGGCTGGGGAGACCCTGAGCGTGAGGGCCGAGGCAGCACAACCGCCATCCAGGAGTGGGGCAGCTGCCCCAGCACCTCGATGGCCTGCGAGGAGGCTGCCGCAGCACCCCGACCCCCACAGCATCCTTGGCCCCACAGCAACCCAGGCACTGCAGCAGCCCAGGCACAGAAGCATCTCAGGCACTGCAGCACCCTGCGCGCTTGGGGCCTTTCTGAGGTGGAGAGCTTCCCACCCAAGACAACTCCAGCAGGAGCTCCTGGAGTAGAAACAGCATCCCTGCTCCGCACAAGCCCTCATCCCAACAGAAGGCTGTGGGCACTGTACAGTAACAAAAAAGGAGCCGTTTCTTCTCTCTTTGTGTGCCTTCATCTAAACTTGTAACTCGCTGAAGACCTGTGATCAGAATGTCGCACTGGGCTTTTCTTTCTTATATATTTGCGCTGTGCATTTCTTTCCTTCTAGTCCGACATTAGCAAGAATCAGTGCGGTGGAAGTGGTAGCGCAGCAGCAGGGACAAACTGTCTGACAAACAGCAACAGCCTCCCAACACCCCTTTAAAATAATAACGATTTACCAAATGGTTGGGAAGTTGTTATAATTCCTTTTCCAAATTATTACTCGCCCTTTAGATTAGAAATGAGGCCAGGGTTAGTAATCAGCCTTAAATGGTAAGATTTCTGAAGTAGGAGCACTTGTCTGATTGTGAAGTGGAGGCCATTATTGCCTTGATTGAGTCTTTTTTTTTTTTAAGCTTGCTTGATTTATGGCTGAGAGCGCACATTCACCACTGTACCAGAAGCAATCAGAGCTTTCCCTGCTCTCTTTTCCTCAACGATTTAGGGTCCACTGCTTTGGCACAGCTGCCACCTTTTAGCCTCTATCAAGCAGAGATATTTTTAAGCGAACTGTATTTTTTGTTTGTCTTTTCTCCTCCTGCCCCTCTACTTCCTCACTCTGTATCTTTCCTTTTTTTTCCCTTTTTTTTTTTTTTGTGGGGGTCGGGGGGCTGAAAATATTGTGTGAACTTCAATTCCAGGTATGAAGTTGAAAGAAAGCAGCAGAAGCTGGCTGGGATGTCATCTGGACTCCATGGCACATAACAAACCTGCAGTTACATGGGAAATAGGGATGAAGAAATGCTCAAATGACTGAAGTCAATTAAAAGCACTGATGGGTGTGTAGGTGCTGGAGTTTAGAGTTTTGTTTGTCTGGGAACCAGATTCAAGACAAGAGCTTGAATTTATACCACTTCTTACCAGAAATCATCTGTTTTGCTGGCATATCGTATTTATTTTATAACCCCTCCCAAGTTTTCTGTAGAGGTGTGCAGCACACCTGAGGGGGTCCTGGTACAAGGGGAAAATGCCTTGGAGACCATCAAGGTTCACTCCAGCCCACAGCACTGAAAAGGCAGCACTGACAACTCCAGCCCCACTGAGGTGCCAACCTGCAGCACTCACAGGCATTCGGGGTTCAGAAACACATACACCCATCTGTAGGAAGCCATGCATACCTTTAAAATAAATTTACTTAATTGCTACTGCTCTGAAATAGCTGAATTTTGCTTCAGAGTATGTTCACAGGGAGAAACTCTGTAACACTTCCACTGTCCACTGGCACATCTCTAAAAGAAGTTTAGCACTGAAGCGCTGCCACATCCATGACTGCAGTGGTGGGACAGGCACTGGGAGCACAGAGGTCAAACTGCACCATTTCATGTAATGCTGCATTAGAAAGGCAGCACTTGCTACTGTGTACAAAACCAGGGAGAAGGAAGATAGCAGAACTCATATTTCTGGGTGCTAAAGGCTGTAGTGCAGTAGAATGACCATTTTAGTGGAGATTTTTAACTCACTTTCACAGCTATCATTTGTTTTCCAAAGCTGTCATTTAGGAGGGTCCAGTATATCAAGGGGGGAAAAAACCACACAACTGGCTCATATTTCAGCCCAATTAGCAAGCTTATATGAATGAGGTAATGGAAGACTCACAAAAATAAGTTACTCCAGAAAGAGGAAGAGTCTGTTTCAGCATTATTCGGGAGAAAAAAAAAAGTTAGTCAGACTCAGAGGGAATACAGAATGCACAGTGAAGCCAACACACAATGGCAGAAATGATTTCCTTTCTTACACCTGTATTTACAACACATTCTTGCAGAGCACCACCACGCCTCTTACCCTGAAAGTAGCATCAGGCCAATGGTCCGGAGAGAGTCAATACAACCCAAGTGGAGCGCTCAGCCAAGGAAAAAGGTCCTTTCTCTTGCCCTTGCTCATGCCAGCGAGCTGCCCAGCTGTGCAGAGGGGCAGGAGGGGACCCCGGGGCACAGGGACCATCACCCCTTCCCCCCGACTGGTAGGAATAGTCCTGCACAAATGTGGCACTGTGGCAGCGGCGAGTGGTGGCCCAGACACCCGCTTTTCCTCCCCAGACTTGGTAGCCTCTGAGTTGCTCCTCTCTAGCACCTGCCCACTTGCTGAGCCCAGCCCGTCCTCTCCCCATGCTCCTGTCCCCATGCTCCCACCACCTCCTCCACCCCTCAGCCAGACCCCCAATACAAATAATTGCATTTACCTTCTTAATTAGCACAAGGAGTCCAGAGTGCACTGCACAGCACTATTGTATGAAAATACCAAGGTAGGACAAAACAGAAGAGAGCCTTTGGCTTTAATTCATCATTTACACTTGATGTCGCTGACGTAACTCTCCAAGTGAGAACTGTTTTATTCCCAGTTGATCCAATGCTAAGAACGAAACCCATCCACCCACTCTCCTTGTACTTAGACAAATGCGCCTGGTTGCATTTGCCCATCTGAGCAGCTCACCCAGTCTGTAACAGGCACATTTGCATAATTGATTACATATTCTGAAGCCCACCAGTTTCTAGAGAGCATAGGAGCACACTGAGAAGGGTGAAGGATTTGACCTTATCCTCATGCCCATGCTTACCAGGGAGGACTTTGTGCCTGCTAAGCTGGCAGAGCAGCTGAGCTGCACAGAAGCCCTAGGGATGGAGAATCAGACCCGCACAGCAGAGCAGAGCCCCCAGCTGGTGTCAGACTCCCCAAAGTGCCCAACTTCCTGATGCGTGAGGGCTCAGGAAACCACCAATGAGCTCTGTCTGTTCATTACCAACTCTCTCCTGCTGCTCTAGGGACAGCACGCAGAGCTCTGACCACATGTGTGTGTTTTTTCTCCCTTCGCATCTCAGCTCCTCGGCTGATCTAGCTCACCATTTCAGCCCTTTGGGTGCAGCACAGGTTTCTGTGGAACAATCTGGTTTCTTCGCAAATAAATCTTAAAGTCCTTAATAAATTATTTTGGCCATCCTAGGCAAGTACCTTGTGACGCTGTAAAGGTTGCGTGCCACAGAAAACTGTGTTTCGATGACTTTTCTCTTTACCTTGCCTGAGGCAAAATCAAATCCAAGGATCCAGATGAAAAAACAGACTAACATTTTAGAGACTTAATCATGTATAGTATGTTGGCAGGGACTGGAGAGAACAGAGACAAGTCCTGGTTTCTCCTCTTCCACAAAACACAGCTTTCGCTTCTCTGCCTTTTTCCCATGGAGTAAAGGACACCCAGGAGGGTGTTATAATGCCTGGGGAAAGGCAAGTTTTCCATAATGCACATGAGATGTTGGGACCCGGCTGAGCTTCCCCCTTGCGGACCCATCCAAGCGCAGCCTTTGAGAAACACGAGTCCTGGATGGGTCAAGGCAGAAATCGCTCTGACAGATTTGTACATCTTTCGAAGAAAAGCTTGCTTGGAGCCACTAAGTGGACAGCTGCGTGCTAAAACAAGCCCTGTGGGGAAGGTGTTGGGAGGCAGCATCACACACTGTCCCTGCCTTGGCTACTTAATACTGCGATCCTGCAGGGCGTAGTTATTCATTTCACAAGCACCCTCCATCAACTGAAAAAATGTTAGATTTTGAACTATTTTTTGGTTAACATTTCAGCTCAATTTAAATCTTGGGGAAGAAAGGGCGGTTATTTACCTGGAACAATTATCTATTATTTTTTGAGGGGAATCTACCAAAATTTCTATTTCAGGAGAGGTTTTTTAAAAACAAACATGTCGGCTCATTGCCTTCATCAAGCAGCCTGCTCAGAGTTTTGTCCAGGTGTATTTTGTCAGCACTGAGAAAAGTTTGCCAAGGTGGTGACACACAAGATCTGCACATTTCTCTTGTACGTTAGCTAGTTTTATGAATTGAAGGGTCTTGCTCTGCAATGACAACAGAAAGGAGAGGAAATGACCCGTTTTATCCACGTGTAGCCCTTTTCCTTGCTTGTAACCCCCCCTGCCCTTAGTCTCCAGCAAGGCTTTGAGGCTCTAGTTACCATAGAGAGCTGGCTGGAGCAGGACGGATAAATCTCTCTTGATCAACCACGAGGTCCCTCGCATTAGAGAAGAATGCATGTTTGATTTCTTCCCTGAAGTCTAAAGCTGAACAAGCTAAACACATTTGACTACAACGGTTCAGAACTGTCACTTAATATTATCAGCTACATCTACTGTATGCCCAAGCAGCTCCCCCAAAGCAGAGGAGGGGGAGAGGGCTGGCTGCAGGGTGGTAGCATGTCACCACTCCTCGAACAGAGCAGGATAACCATCTCTGTAGAGACTTGACATCTATAAATTGATTACACAAGTGGGCAGTGGTGGTCCTTTCAAGTTCACTCCTTTTGTTTCAGCAGTACAGTAAAATTACCAGCAGCAGTTTACAATTAAAGGAAATAATAACTGCATATGCTTTCATCTGCACATACAATTACAATAAACTGCATGCTTTAATAAGATTGTGAAAAATCTGTGTTTGACCCATACAAAAAAGTAAACATTCTTGTTCTCGATACTATATCATTATCACAACAAGGGGAAACTCCTGAAATCTGATGATTTAAACATCTGGAGAATGTTAATCACTTCAAAATGACGGATGTTTTTTATTTTAGCTTTTGACAGACACACTCCTTTCATAGATAGATGATTATTTACATAAATTACATCACCAATGTGAAAAAAAACCAAAATAACTTCAAAGGATAAAAAGCTAAATTAAAAGGAGACTTTTATATTTCTTCTCTTGTAGAACATACAATAAATAGAAGAATTTGCAAAGGGAAAAGACAACTCCCTTGTTTTAATTATGACGCAGTTGTGCTTTAGCGTTTTTCCCCCTATGTGCACAGGCTTTGGAGGCATACTTTAAACAGAATTAAGGTGCAGTAGCTAGAAATGCCACAGAAAAACACTGATCCCCACCTCAATGAACACAGTATATGACAAGACAAGCATGGAGTCAAGTTTTAGCTTCATTTTTCAAGTACATCTGCAAAATGCACAGATTTTGGTGCCACTTCTATTGGTGCTTGCAGCCCTGATTATCCTCTTACCATAAACTTCATACAATTTAAAGCCCTTAACTTCAGCAGAACTATTCTCTATCAACTCATATTTATTTGTTTATATATATATAAAAACAAAACAAACTGTGTTATATAGGTAACGTATATATGTATGTATATGTATCGTATATAGAATGTGTGCTATATAACATAATGTGTTCTATATAACATACATATATATATGGAACAGCATCAAGTTCACCAAGAGTAGGGTTATGGCATGAGGTCCTTTAGTCCTGGTTCCCTGATGTTACACATCAGGAGACCAATACAGCATCACAGCCGATGTGCAATTAGGAGAGCAGATTCAGCAGCGAGGTTTCGGCTCCCAACTATTTGTAAGACAACAGTTTCAAAGAAGGTTGCAGGAATCAGTGGGAGGCAAGGTGCAGGGAAAATTGCACTGTGTAACATCTGCAAACGAACGTGACTACTTTGGGTACAGCCAGGTAATTGCTAGGTTTAATGTAAAGAGTCTGGAGGACCACTGAACCTGTCAACATTTAAGCTGAAAGGATCAGCTATGCTGATCTAATTCATTGTCACCGTGCCAGTTAAGTTCTTCAGGCTGAAGAACAGACTAAACGGGACAAATTACAGCCTGATAGCATCCAAAAGCCAAAGGGCTCTTGCTGCACATTACAGTGTGGGGAGGGAGCTGCGCTCCCACAGTGTCTTGCCGCTGGCCGGCATCATGCTGCCCAACGCTGCTGGCCAGGCCTGCTGCAATTTAGCTGATCTGCTACAATCTCCTCCCACACTCTGAGCTGATCTGCACGCTGACCTTCGACAATTTGTCTTCTTTCTGGCAGAAATGTCATCCAAAAGGAAGCTATTAAGTCAAGAAGGTAATTCTGCAAGAACAGTCCACTGTATAAACAGAACTTGACCTAGGGGAGTTTATTTCTAGTCTTGCACAAAGGAATTTAAAAGATATGATCAATACATTTCAGGATCTAAATACATCAATGAAGGCAAGAATATAAGACTTCTAGGCAATATTTGTGAGAAATTGACTTCAATACCAGAAACTGAAGAGTAACATGCAGCCTTTAAAATCTGAAGAGATTTGGTGTCAGCATTTCAAAGGACAAATATCTGCAGAGAGAAGAGTTTGGTCTAAAGTTTTGTTGACCAACTATCTATCATTTTACTCTCCCCACCAAGACTGTAAACTGTGCTGACGCCTCCACTTAACACCAATACAAAGGAAGGCAACATACTGTCTAAATTCTTTACCGACTTTAGAGGCCACTAGAAGTTGGAAATAATTTTAAAAAGGAGACAAAACAGTGAAAAAAATATGAATTCTTACTTTACAATGTTGAAACAAATTAATTTGGAGTGCAGGAGGAGGCCTGTCTTTCTTATTACTACTTATTAATACAACTTCCTTAGCCAAGAATGATCCTCAACGCATTCATGAACACGAACCATCAGCTTTTTCTCACCAGGCATGTACCAAGCACACCACACTGAAATTCAACAGCTGAAGGAAAAATGCTAAGCTCAGGGAAGCTGCCCCAGCAGCATTCGGTTCTCCCCAGGCACAGCTATGAGGGTCCCTGCCAGGACACTGCCACCCTGGGCTGGCCAGCCCCGGGCCAAGTTCATCCTGCTCAGCAGCCACCTCTTGGCACATGAAATGAGTTTGACACTTTCCTGAGTTTAGAGGTACAAAGGCAGGAAAATCACCAAGATGAGCTCTGCAAAGAAACATTTGGGAACAGGATCAGAAGCAGGGGATTTATGTTTTGTAGGCAGAAGAGAGCTCAAGCGTGGCCTTCGGTAGGTTAGCAATGTTGTCATAGGTTCATTTATCAGCAATGCACAGAGGGATAATGTCACAGGTTCTACATCATTACACCTCACTACATCTCACTTCATGTGTGCAAAATGAGGTCAATGGTTAATTGTATTTATTGTTGAGAAAGCACATGACTTCCCAAGCTAAAAAAAGCAGTTCCCTTTCTTTCCTGGTATTTACACTTATATTAAATAACACACTTTCTAGAAGTATCAGTATTTGAAGTTCAAGCAACTTCACAATATCAAATGTTTCCTTAATGGCTGCACCTGGATCTACATGAGCTCATTGTATACACCTACAGCCAAGTTCAAAAGAACTTTCTGTTCTGTTGGTTTTCATCAGTGAAACATGAATATATGTGCCTGACAAACTTAGAATCTGCTTTATGTTCTTGCTCTTGTCACCCAAAAGGGATTTTATAACATACTGTAGGGTCCTCAGAATCTACTGGAAAATTACTAATATTACCTGGAACAAAGAGACAAATAAGTTTGCTAACTTGTGACCGCTGCAGTGCTTTTGGGTATCTCACCATCAGCTGGAAAGATTTCTTCATATTTTGTGCCAGATAAGTGAGTCTGTTTCTTGGCACTATTTGTACATTCTTCCCTCCTTCCAAGTTTTCCTCTTGAAATTGCAAATTCTTTACACAAGGGGTTCGATTTGTCTGCTGAAGCCAAAACCCCTCTGTTTCCTGTCCAAATTTTATGCCTGACACAGTGCAATGCACTTTTGGTTGCTTAGGGTGTGCTTCTGGTGTAATGACTCACAGCACACAGACACTTTTGCAGTCTGGCAGATCGCAGACATTCACTTAACGAACTGCGTATTGCTGACACGCTTTACTGGACCTGGCCCAAGGTAACAAGCAGCCAGGTACCACAAACCCTAACTTCTGGGCACTTCTCAGTAAAAAAACCCACCTCTTGGCTTCACGTGTCTGGCAGCAAGACAACTTTTATGTTCTGTGTTAGGCAATGTACAGGAGTAGCATGGGACACTGGGAACAGATCCCAGGACTGTCAAACACCATGTTTGAATGCCCAAGAGCCAGTTCTCGACCCCTCTTTCATTCTCTCTCCTCTGCAATGACTCTGGTCCCTCTTTATGCAGAGGGATGCTGCACCAAAGAGGGTGTACAAGAAAGTTGGGGAGGGACTTTTTACAGAGACATGTAGTGATAGAACGAGGGGAATGGCTTTAAATTGGGAGGGGGGAGGGGAAGGGGGGGAATATATAGACTAGACCTTAAGAAATTCTTCACAGTAGGGTGGTGAGGCACTGGAACATGTTGCGCAGGAAAGTTGTGGATGTCCCCTCCTTGGAAGTGTTCAAGGCCAGGCTGGATGGGTTCTTGGGCAGCCTGGTCCAGGGGATGTCCCTGCCCATGGCATGGGCGTCGGAAATGAATGATCTTTAAGGTCTCTTCCAACCCAAACCATTCTATGATTCTATGATTCATTGGTGGTGCCACGTATGACCCAGGAGACGCAGGTAGGAGAGCTCGGGGCACACCACCTCTTCCTCAGCACCGGCATGCGGTCACACAGGCTGCCTAGATCACCATTTTGGGGACTGTGCTTCTCAACTATCAGTCAGATCAGACCCCTTCCAGCTTGCCTGCGTGGCCTGCCCAGCCCCAGCTGCCTGTGGGACCTCCATGCCAACTGTACAGAGCAGGCACTCAGCATGGACAGGTGCTGCAGAAGCACAGTGCTGAGCCGCTCAGCAGGAATACAGCTCTATGTGCAGAACTGGAGCTCCGCAGCTCCTAGACAGTTTCAGGCTCGCAAAGGAGAAGCCTAGCAAGGAGCCCATCAGAAGGTCTTCCATGTGCATCAATCCAGCTCAGGGATCAAGGGAGGCAGGGGGGTGGGGAGGAGAAGGTTCCACCTTTCTCCAAAACTACAGGATTTCAATCACCCACCCAAACTGCATCATAAAAGCCTCACAATCCCCATCGTGGGCTACGCTCAGCAAGAATGTGCCATGTGCGTAGATTTTTTTCCCTTAACTCTCATTTATTTGTCGTGGCATTTGCTAATTTACTGCCCTTGACCTCAATAGCCCCCAGTGGGACTCCTCTGGCTGGCATGACATAGGGAGGTCATTATTCTGTTTTATCAGTGGGGGTTATAATTTAAAGAAGCTTGCCTGTAACGAGTCACAGCAATGTCATTACCATGTCGGTGAGGCAGAGCCCACACAGGAAGGCGATAACCACATCCACAGTCTGAGCACTGGTAATTCCTTGGAGTAGGCAGGTTACCCAAGGCCCAAGACTGGAAACCTCATTCAAAAGTAAAATCCAAACTAGACAAGGAAAATTCCCCTTGCTGAAGAAGGGTGGCGTAGCAAAGGGCTCCAGAGCAGACAAGTGGTATCAGAGACTGCTCTGTGCCACCTCCAGAACACACATCACTCACAGGGCTGGGTAGAAAGCTTGGCACCGGGACCACCCAGAGCATTCCAGAAGACGACTTACCTACATGCAACTGTCAGCACCATGAACACTGTTTCCCAGGAAAGGCAGGTGAAGGGAGTCGAATGTCCCAGTGTGATATACACGCTTGCACACACTGATGAACAGCCTGGGGAAGAGGAACAAGAAAAGCACACAGGGCAGCACACGTGCATGCTTCACTACCCTCCCCATGCCTGACACTGCCAGGGCCCTTCACCACAGGCTCTTTCCAGCCCAGGTCTTTCCACTCCACCAAAGGCACCTGCCAAAACCCTCCCTGAGGACAGAAGTCTGCCTGCACCCAGCCAGCTTGCACTCCTTTCTCAACCCGGAGATGCTCGACCTCCCAGGCTATCCTCAGCAGACAATCAGCAGCGTCGTCTCCAGCCTGAGGATTTTAAGTGTGTGTGAGCTCTTAGTGGATTCACCAAATCCTGTCATGCCAAAAGGCAGCCCGTGGGGTTTTAGGCACCCAGTTTAAAGAGGGAAAGCGGTGGCATTCACACATTGGGAGAGTCATTTTGGCAGTCACCGTGGAGAAGTAAGGGCTGCACCCCATTCTCCCACACACAGTCACAGCACCAACCTCAATCCACTATGGTTACCGTCACGGAGGTTATATGTGGCTGCTTCTGGTCAGCCAAGCAGCCTTTTAACAAGCTCCGAGAGAAGAAATTATGTTTTCCCCTTTGCATGGGGGTTCCGACCAGCAGCACTCATTGCCATTGACAGCCAATATTGAACATTTAATTCCATGAGCATCTGGAGGCAGAGCTCAAACAGCTGAAATCTACACAACAGCAGGAAATTTCCTTAGGAAGAAGGGCCCCAGAGTGTTGTAAGAAGAAAACAAGACCAGAGTTTAGGCTCACATTCTGTACCATTGAATGTACTGGTCACTTTTAGCTTCAATAAATAAATGAAAAAAGTCTAGAGTGTATTTTCTTTTAATATGATAGCTTTACTTTGGCACTATACATAGCTGGCAAAGCAGGAGACTGTTGACTCTCACCTTCAAATGCTCTTCAAATACTCTTCTGGTAGCATCCACGACCCCTGCCAAAAAACAGGTCTCTGAGTAGCCAGCAAAGTGTCAAGCTGGAGAATCGGTGAAAGCAATGAGCTCTTTGAGGAACTATCTGTCACCACATATTTCTGTACGGAGTTAAACAAACTTCTAACATAATATGTAGTGTCATGTAATGCCAGCAGGAGTTAACCTGAGTTTAAAAAAAGAACTGGCAAACTCTAGATCACAAAGGAAAAGTGATTCAAGAAGGCGGCTTTGGATATCAGATGAACAGAAGTTACTGATCGCAACAAACTGTCCATAGGGCGTTAAAACATAATCAAACATGAATCTTTGCTTTTGAGACTTTAAGAGATCCATTCTCCCACCTTTGGCTTCACCTTCTCTGGTCAATATCAATCTGGAAAAGTAACTGTTTGCTAGTGTGCATCCTTGCAAAAGAATACACAGTGAGTAAGGCTGAAAATCCCTTATAATGGTTATAGGTTATCCTAGCGAGTCGATCATTACGATGCTAACTGAAGTGAGCTAATAGACACACTGCCTGAGTGCATTCACAGTCACTGCCTGCACAGGGCTGGGAAATTAGTACAAGAGAGGAGCAGTTATGCCTTCGCTAACCATATAACATCAATGCTGTTATTCATCACAGGTGTCTACAATTGCATTTCTTGTAGCTGTTCACTGGGCTTCCTAGAGGCACCAGAAATTTCTGGTATCACTAAAAGCCAGTTGCTGAAATTCCATCACCGGTGGAACGGGAGGTATGAAGGCGTGTCGCTACAAAAACATGCTGACATGCATAGGTCTCAAAAAAAAAATGGGTTTATTATCATCCACTTTAATGTAAAAGCTTGCAAAAGTGTTGGACAGCTTGTTTCAGCTTTGCAGTCTTACAGAGAAGCATGGGTATGGCTGAGAACTAAGCTGTTAAAACTGTGTGCTTGCCATGAATGTTGCACAGATGCTGCCAGTTGTTGAAGAGCCATCCTGACTAACTGACTTCAGATGTTCACTCCTCATCCGCAGCTGAAGGACTGAACCCTGTGGTACTGTCAGGCACAACTCTCTGTCAGTGTTGGGAGCAGGGACCTGATGCAACAGAAACATAACAGAAGGAGGCACTCTGAGCCGCTAGCCCTGCTGCTCCCCAGCATTGCCATCCACAGAAGGCATTCATGGAAGCGACACGCCACTTTGAACGGCTGACTTCACCAGGAGCTCTGTCTCATTGGAAGGCACAAAATTAGATTGCTTCCTCTGAGTTGCTAACACTTAACCATAAACATTTCTAGGACCACATTCTCCTTTGCATCACACTGGCATAGCTGTGATAAAATCAATGTGATTATACCAGCATACCATAGGCAATCTGGCGCAATTCTTTAATCGCACAGCACTCACAGCACATAGTAATGAACCCTCATTCAATAATTTGGGATTTACCATTCTAGCTTGCTCCCCTTGAATCTGTGATTTACTGTTGCACTACCTTTCTTTTCCCACTTCTGCTAATTTTCAAGGGTATGCAACGTATCATTGTGGAGTTCTCCAGCCTCTTTGCAGAGTCAAGTAAAAACCACTTTTCATGCAGAGTTGTTTAGGAATAGGATATATAGCCACTCCTATCAAGGGTGTTCAGAGAGTTACATAAATGGCTTCCACTATTTTAGAGCTGCAGCCAATAAAAAATTCAGGGTAGAAATTTCAGGCGGTCTAAAGTGCCAGATATTCATTCACATCTTTATAAATGTGTCACCTAAGTTTATCAGTCACTGAAGTCAATCTTGAAAGCACAGTTTCTTCAAGCAAGTTTGTCAATTGCAGACTTACTTCAGCATAGTTCTCCTAGCATCTTACCTCATCCTTCTCTCTGTTTTCATCTAACTGGGGTCTTATATAGCTCAGGCATTGAGAGACCCTAGGATTTCCATACGATCTAATGGTCCATTGCCATTGAATTTAACTATTCTAGGAAAAAAAGATGAAGTTTTTCAGCCCCCTGACTCTGGAATTATCTTCTGTCATTGACTGATGGGGATCCAGGTCTGTTGATCTTCAGGGCACACAGTAAAACCTGTTTCCTCAGCTATTTCCCAAGAAGGAATCTTTGTACCGAGTTTGAACTTCCTGTCATGGAAAATTTCTAGCATGTGTGTTTTCCACCGTTAGAGAGTAAGGTGGAAACTAAAAAAACCAAGAGGCAAACAATAAAGATAACTCAATCAAAGTGGCATATGGAGATATAAAACCTGTCTCCAAAACCAAGCTAAAAAAGGCAAACAACCTTGCTGTGCCCTCAGCATGCCAGCTGGTTCTACCACTGCTTTGCAAAGGCACCTCCATTCCTACCCCCAAACTCTTCATATTGAAAAGAAAAACAGCTTGATGATTATGATCACTCGCCTTCACCATCTGCAGCCTAGGTCACTGGATGTTAATTAACAAACAAAGCAGTTGTGTGAGCATCCCCAGTTCACACAGTTACATCCACAGTAGCTTCAGGAATGGGCCCAGAGGAAATAAGGAAAGGACACGCAGATAAGTTTTCAAGAAAGGTAGCACAGGAAAGATCTGAGCAAAAGCAGAAGCAGAGGGTGTAATTTGGGTTCTGGTAACTACAGCTCATTCCACAAAAGTAAAACAGCAGAGGCTGTTGACATTATAATTCAGATATCCAAGTCCCAGTGCACACAGAGAATGCTGTTAGTAGTTTTAAACAAAAAAGTGAAATACTATTAACCTTAAGGAGAAATGATGTCAAGGAAATCAACAGCCCTGACAGCGGCACAGCGCTGTGACTCTGGAAAGTGTAACTACTCCACACAGGAAAAACGAGACCAGAGAGGCAGAGGTTGAGACCTCCCCTTCTCCCCAGAGCTCAGGGCTCTGCCTTTGTGCCAGTTATCTTGGCTGTGCTAGCCTGAAGCTAACTCTTCACTACAGAAGCAAAGGGCTTTAGTGATAACCAAAACACCTGAAAAAACTCTTAACTTTTCTTTTTGTTTAAAGTGAATCAAATGTCATCATTCCCCAGGGATCAACGTGCCCTCACTCTAGCAACCTCACAAGGAGGGAACTCCAGGCGTACAATCCAGGATCAGACTGGCACAACTCTACAGTGGGTTTTCACCTTGCCAGTATTACACAAGAATTTGTTTCTCCTCCAGAAATTAGCTGCAATTTCTGCTTTTGAACAGTAAACTGCTGACTAACACACTGTAAAGCAATGCACAGTTAACTTCACAGAAACCAAGTTCTAAGGCATTTTTTTCTGGAGTGGCTAGCCCACCATACCTTTTCACTTTACCCCTCCTGAAATGTTTGGTTCTGAACTCATGGTCCCTCCTTGTCTTCAGCAGCATAAGCAGTTTATGTGCTGTGTTTTGCAGTCACACTAGTCCTTTAGTCCTATGCCAGCAGTCCAGAGCTCAGCACTGTCTCCCAGCGTAGCACCAGGTGAGTACAACACTTACCTGCTGCCCAGCTGCCTCAGGCTCATCTCCACCATGGGGCCCTAGGCTCAACCCCCATCTATCCAGGAATGCTTCTTCAACACCTTTGTGTCAACTGCTACTGAGATTTGTATGCTGAATGTGCACCTTCTCGTTCCACCAACTCATACGACATTTTCAGTCAGTCTTCCTTGTCTTGGGAAAGGATAGAGGGAGAGCTGGTCTCCAAAATCCTGGTGCCCATGGTCAGTTGTGCCAGGTCACTAATGTTTGAAGTAAGTGCACCAAAACATCCAGGCGAGGTGTCCACCACTGCAGGCAGAGCACTCAGAATCACAGAATCAGAATCACTAGGTTGGAGAAGACCACCAGGATCATTGAGTCCAACCAGTCCTGTCAGCCACTAAAACATGTCCCTGAGCACCTCATCCACCCGTCTTTTAAATACCTCCAGGGATAGTGACTCACACAACCTCGGCCTCCCTGAGGTGCCTGGCTCCAGAAGGGGAGGTGGATCCCTGCAAGGACAGGTGTCTGCCTCCCAGGCATTGGACCCCAGCAGCCACAGGCAGGGAGAAACCTGCCAGTGTCAAGACCTGGAGGCAGCGGGGCCCTCTTCTGAGAGAAGTTTCATCCTCATAGACTCAGTCCAAGAGAAGCCAAAGGAGCTGAGCTTTCTGCAGCATTAGTGCCACAGCCCGGGAGCTGAGAGCATGGAGGGGAAGCAGACATTGCTCTGAGCAGGACAGATGGGACACCACTTGCAGGGTTTAGCACAGACGTCACTTCCAGCAGCTTTTGCAGATGCACCTACATTGGCTCAGCACTAACAGCACTGAAACACAGAGAAAGTTGCACTTGTAATGCTGTTTTGTTTGCTTTTGGTGCAATTCTGTTCCTGTTGAGCTATGTGCTTCCCTGCTCAGACTGTCCCTGGACCCAACGCTCCTTGTTGAAAGCCAGTGCCAAGCCAGCTGACAAGGCACGGGAGAAAATTATTTGTTCCCTCTCTCTAAAGAAATTAACTGATGATAACAATAATTTCTCTAAGATGAATTTATTATATAGTTTGACCAAAGGATGTGTAAGATATCAGAGGAGCAGGAGTTCCTGGAAATGCAGCAGTGCCATGTATGGCTCAGCATCTGGAACTATGCACAGAACAGGAAGGACAACACCATGAGTTTAGGACAGGGAAAACCCAGCACCAGGTAACAAAGACTGCAGAACTTTTGAGATCTTGCAGCAGAAGAGGAAGCAAAGCCAGGACCAGGAATGCCTCCAGCTGCTTTGCAGGACCCACAGGACTGGCATACCTGTAGCCTGACTGTTGGTCTGCTCCCCAGGCAGCGACTCCTGGACACAGGCACAGCAGTGACCATGTGGGCTCTGCCAAGCCCGAATCCTAAAACAGCTAAAGGATCCAGGTGCATTTAGGGCTAAGTGGTGATGACATCCTCATCATGGTCCCCTGAAAATCTCATTGAGTCTGCCAGGAGAAAAGCAGTGGAGTAACACAGTGTTGATTCTTGGGGGGCAGAGGGACTGTGCTGTGGCTGACTTCTCTGCACACGAGGAAGAGACATGGCAAGTCCAGCTACCACAAACTGCGGCACAGCCAGCGGGATCGATGGGCACCAGCCAAATGGCACTGCCTCTCAGGCAAACACCACACCGAGCGCCCCAGCAAGCTACAATCCTCACAGCTGGAAGCACCACTCCCAAACTCACACCACTGCTCCTGGGCTTGAAACTGCAGCACAAGACACAGCAAAGGGCAGGCTGACCACCAAGGGGTCCTGATGTGCAGCCTTGCCAGGGAGAAAACAAAAATAAAACAAACCCCCTCTGTTCCTGAAGCTTGGAGTGAATTAGAGACAGCAAAGGACTGGTCACCAAGGAGATTCATGTCTCCTCCTTGGAGCCTCCCACCCACAGTCTGAGGCCTGGAAGAATTCCAAAGTAAAAAGCTGGTCTTACAAAATTAAATAAAAAAATAAGTAGTAAGGATGAAAATAAAACTATGACATTAATTGCTCAAAAATTTAAGAAAAATTAGGTATATTAAGAATTACAAGAAATTGAACATATGTTCTTACTGAAATAGCTGAAACCAAAGCCACCTTTTTTGCTTTGGTTGTCATATAGACACATTCTTTTCAGTGAGCTTAATGTCAGGTATGCCTCAGATTTTTCCTATAGCTGATTGTAACTACCAGTTCCGTATGCTATTTTTATAATAATTGTTGGAATTATTACTACTATTATGAACACACAGAAAACTAAAGTAACTCACAAATTAATTGGAAAAATGCATTTTAAAAGATAGAAAGCCAAATCTGAAATGACAGGCACAGGCAATAATACCTCTGTGTGGCAACGATGCCAATCCTCACAGCTATGGATGTAGCGATTCAGAGCTGTTTGTTCAGTAGTTTCCATGTCAAAAGCAGCTTAAAATATCAAGATTAGAGCTGGGTGAAAAATGTTCTGCCAAATCATTTTAGGTCTACGAATTCCATTAGAGGTAGAAAAAGGCAGTAAAACAAAATCCCAAACTAAACTTTTTCATTTTCTTTTTCCCTTCTTCCCAGTTTTGGAGTGCAGGAATGAACCTGCCCCCACGCTTTGCACCGCAGCCGCCCCTGCACCCGCTGCCGTCCCGCACCCCCTGCATCCCAAACCTCCCCTGTGAATGGCCCACATCCCCCGCATCGCTTCGTCACTAATTAGTCCCCAGCGCAGACTGCCGTGCCGCACACAGATCAAAGCTTGCAATATTTCAACTTCTCCCTGCTGCTGTGCCTCCCTCCTGGCTCGCGCCTGTTGGTCTGAGGGACAGTGAGGGGGTGGATTGGGCTCCTTGTCGGTGTCTGTCGGACCCGGATCAAAGGGATTGTCAGCCCTGGTAATTCCTTTTTAAGATTTATATCCTGTACCTTTCGCTTTTCTAAAAAGCATTGAAGTAAACCTAGGGCCACTTGCTTTTCCATTGTTACCGGTAACTTTCCCTATATCACATAAATGGTGCAGCCTTACGTTTGCATTGGCCCTCGTCGGACGGCGAACCCCTTCTATAAGGTCTCTTCAGGCACGGATCGAGTTTCCTGTTCCAGCCAGCGTCGATCTTTTGCCCCCTGGTCGCTGCTACCGGTGCTTTTCCGAGCTCCTGCCGGTCAGGATGGTGACCATATCAGGTCCCGGTCCAGTCAGGTCTTCGGGTCCCTGTTCGGGCGCCACTTGCCACGGCGGGAGGGACTCAAGCAGTCAAATCAATATGATTGATAAAGCAAGGTTGTCTTTATTCAAAACAAGTCAGGTTATATACTTTTCTTCTACTTGATTACATCATCGTATTATAATTTCATTGGTTAGTAACAGCATGCAAATACATGTTCATTGGCCATATTCATATTGCCCCCTATGTTAATATTCATTAACTACTACGTGCTATTTTGCTTCTAACATCCTGCTATAGTTTCTATGTTCAAGGACAAAAAGTCCTGTTTTGGTTACAATGTTCTAGGCTACGTGCTGACTTATCTTAGAGTCAGGCTTAATGTTATCAAAAAGAATAGCTTGTACAGCCAGCTGCTCCCAGCTCATCAGGGAGATGGTTTATACAGCTCCTTCAAGGGAACATGTCCTTGTTCACTTAACCATTTCCCAACAGACAACTCCCTGCTCTGTGAACTTGGAGCTACCGCACCAAATAAACCATTTTCCTTCAGTCAGGGCCTTGTTTTGCAGTGTTAGTGTATTACTAGGGGCATAAAAAGCAGGGCAGGCTCAGGATCCATTGCTGCAAATGCTCACAAATTCACCATTGTTCTGCAAAATACACCTGGAGTAAGGAGTGAATTTTCCAGGGGTGCAATACAGGAATGTGCACATTATTGCGCTGGTTTGTGCTTAACAGTTGTTGAGTGCCGATGCTTCACAGCCTGGGAAGAAAGCCTGTTAGGGTACACTTCGGATGACCTTATGCCCGACAGCTAGAACGGAGGCTGGGCACCAGCCACATGGAATGAGATGTAAGGGAGCAAAATCAACGTATGGAGCTGGCTACAAGACTCAAAGGAAAATAACACTTAACGGCCACTGGCCAAGGGAAGCAGAACATGGCAACACACAGGGGGCTGGAGCCTGAAACACAGCAAAGTGCAGGAAAACAACATCAACACTGCTGCCCAGTGCAACGGCCAGAAAGGATCCAGGACACAGTGGCTGAAGCTGGCACAGAGCAGGACCCAACTTCTAGTTTTCTGTTCTTATCTCCACACCAGCAACTGTCCTTCAGCTGGCTGACACGTAGCTTTGTCCTGTTCTGAGACGGGCATCTGTACTGCTGGCAAAGCTCCTACAGGGATTAAAAACCTTCAGGGATAACAACTAGGCTTTTAGAGTTTCTCTGGTCTGTGAAAATCAGAAGGCCTAAACTCAGCATATGGACACAAAACGCCACCACTGAGGACATAGCAAAAGGCTGTACCAAACCAGTTATTTCTGTGATGACTAGCAGACAGAGTAAAAGACAGTGCTTTTAAAAAAAACAACACCCAGAACCTTCTAAGGTTTTGTTCTCTGGCATTGAACCTGTGCACAATTCTGTTTAATTACCTTTTTTCTGGTAAACATCCATAGGAGTGTTACTGCTTAGAACAGAGCAGTATTTCTGTCTCTTACAAAGAGCATTACAATTGTTATTCAGTTTGCTTTAGTCTAGATCATGATATCAGCAAAAATATCAAGACTGTTTTCTATATCATCCTCAGGCTCCAGCTCTTCATGCTGATCCTTGGGAGAGGGGCATACTCTTTGTCTGTGAACTGTCTTCCTCTTCCTTCTACGAACATACACAGAGCGACTCCTCTCCATCCCCTCAGAATGCAAGTCATTTGCACCAGCGGCAGTTTGCAAAGCTGACTCTAAGCTTCTGTAGAATCTAGAAAGAAACAAATTATGTCAGTATTACTTTTGTAGGTTTGCTCAGGATCTGCAAAACTAAACAAACAAATGCTTTTGTAATATCACCAAAGTGTGCCAAGAGAAGAAAATTGTTACTGACATTGAGATGTTCTAGCCAACACTGGAAGGATAATCAGAAATACCAGTGCGTGTCCTTGTGCGTGTCCTGCTACTCCACTCTGTAATGCCTGGATGTTAGCAATCAAGTGGTGGAGGCACTCAAGTGCCATGAAGACCCTGTTAACCTTACAGAAACTAGAAACGGTATCAGGTTAAATGTTTAATGACTGACAGCATTAGCAATCAGATGGACTGCTGCTATGAGCAGTCACTGCTAACTTTAACCACTACAGAGATTCCCAGTGGACATATAAAAAGAAACTCCTCTGGTTACGTATACATAGGTGCCTCACCAGTATCTGTGTCCCTCGCACTCTGGCACTTCTGCCTGTTCTCTTCCTCAGCTGGACACAATTGTACTGTGTGTAACTCTCCACCACCCTCAAAAATCCTCAGTTTTGCAAACTATGCAAAGCATTTAGTGGTTTAAAGCATGTATTGCCACCTGAATTCTGCTGAGATGGCCACTGTGTTAGAATAACAAATGCTGTTAACATGAGAAAAGAAACTCAAACCACACTTAATAACAAAGTCTGCAAACTCATGTCGCTTACAGGTTTTTCCTTAAATACTTTATAGCCTTTGGAGCTCCTACAATTAATTGAAATTGTATTTTAGACTTTGTAAGAGCTGTCTAGTTTGTGTTTTGGTTTGTTTTTTTTATTTAAACAATCTCTCCTGTGCATTTTTCACTTTCAGATTTAGATGTAATGAACAGGACTAGTGGAATCCAACAATTCAATATATTCTTCAGAGACCATCAATTTCCCCTTGTGGCTCAATGGAACTTCTAAGCAATGAGTGCTCCGGACAGCCTAAAAACACACAGAGAAGGATTTCTCTAGAATAAAGTTTTTTATTTTATTAAGGTTGTTTGAATATTATGGGGAATTTACTAAAGGAAAAAAACCACTCTCCCACACAATTGCTTAGTTTGCTGTCAAATGAGGCAGAAAGAATTTGCAGTGCTACAGCATGGCCTGTGAAAGCAGTCAATCACGTTACAGCACAGATCTTGGCTTGTAAAAAAACTGAGGCTACAAGTAATGATGGGATTCTGTTATATTCCTTACAGGTCAGTAGAAAAGTCCTTACCATCATATTTTTTCCTCCTCTGCCAACTGTAATACCAGAGTTCCTGAACCCAGAATCAACAGCCACTGAATGCTGAGGAAAAAAAAAAGATACCTTAAACAAGTCTCACACACTTTCACAGCAAGGAATAATTCCCAGTAGGTTGCAATGCAGCTCAGTCTCAGTTTTGCAAAAAACTTATTCCAAACCATCTCCCCAGATTAATACAGGAAAATAGATACATTAAAATGTTTTTAAGATCAAACCCATGTAGTGTCACAAATAGTGGGCAGTTTTAAGAGAGCTCCAGTCAATCCTGACTGTCCAATCTAAACCCGTCACTGCAGATGGGACATGACCATCTCTCTGGGCACGGCACTGCATTATCTGGTAGCCATGCACTCAGTCATGCTACTCTTGTACAGCTAGAAGGGCAGCAATGCTATAAAAGCAGCTAATCAGCTCTCTTCTAGATCAATGAAGGAACAAACGCATCATGCATTACTCTCTGGAGTCAGGCTAGAAAAGCAGAAGGCAAAGGTACTATTCAATGAGCTGCAACACAGGAGCCAAATGGCCTGGCTGGCAGCAAAATGCTGTCTACAAACACCGTCACTTTCAGCCCATGAAAGCAACCTGAGCTCGCTGGAAAAGCTTTTTAGCAGGCAATCTGCTTCAGCTTGCAAACCAAGCTGCAGTTGAGTAATTTTGATTTTAAAATGGAAAGCAAAATCTCTACTCACTTTAAAGCTGTGTTTTCTTCATTAGCTTACTTTTAATACCTTGGTTATTAAACATATAGCACATCTGGGACTATTCTAAAGTGCTAGAGCTTGCTCAGGAGCCAACACTTTGACCTTTGCAGCACGGAATATAAGAGAACAATATTGTGATACTGTTACTCAATGTAATTTTACCAGAAGCTGTGCATCCTGCATCTCTTGACACTGCACATGAAGAACAAATGGTTCAAACTTGAGCACAACATCACCAGTAGCTTTCTCAAGTGCTGCCATCTGGAAAAAACACCAAAATATTTATATTAACACTGGAGATGGGCTACAAAAGAAAGAAAAAACAAAAACAAAAAGAAAGAAAAAAAGTACCTAGTCCATGTGTGAAACAAGCATTAAAATGCAGCCCATGAACTCCAAGGAATCACGTTCAGCTGCTTTTAATTTTTCATTGCTTGTAATACACAGAAATCTCATGGATTTCCATGATTCAGTTTGCTAAGCTTGAGGTTTGATAGCAATTCATAGCAAGAGAGACTTTAAAGATGTACGCTTCTCTGTTTGTGTCTTCCTACATGCAAACAAATAGATTCAGTCAGACAGCACAGACTGAGGGCTGTGTTGCTGCAACCATGTGAAACCCAAGCACAACTATTCAGTTACTTAAAGCTGTTCTTTAAAATAAAAGACATTTACTTCTGAAGCACATTCCTCAACTTTAGAAACTCTTCTCAGGTTCAGCAGATTAAATTTGTGGCCTAACAGACTTGATCACGTTTGAATCCTAGTTTAAAGAATAACACCTACAAAGGTAAAAAAGTCAAAGTTGAAATTAGATGCATATATACACAAGACAAGGAAAGAAAAAAAAGAGGGAAGGAACTTCATAACTGTAAAATGCAAGACATCACCTTCAGACCCCCTGAGCTGTGCCAGAAGACTGAGACACTAATGGCAGTTTTTCCTGGATTTGCAAGCGTGGAGAAAGCTGTATGATATTCCACAGGGCTTATCAGTACAATTTCCCTACTCTTCTATGCTATCTTTTTTGCAGAGCGGCTCTAAGGGCTGATACTACATTTTTCCATTCAGAAAAGTTGCTCTGAGGCAGTTATATGACTTATTTCGTTTCATGATTATTTAACCAGAAGCACCATCCCCCACCGTTTGCCTTCACTTGCTCAATTTACAGCACTAAGAAATGTGCTGCGTTAACTGGAGAGATGTCAGCTGTTACCCTTTCCTTTGCTGTCTTGTCCAGCCCTTCTCATCTTTCTTGCAAAATGAAAATATTCAATAAAATAATCAGATTCATATGCTTTTTTTAAGACATGATGGCATAAAAGAAAACTGCTGAAGTAGCACTCTCCACTTTCCTTCAAAAATTGAAAACTACTTAAATGTGTTTGTGTAGAATCTCCTCTGTAAATGTTCTTATTTTAAGTTGGAAGCCGGTCTTTCTGAACAGCTAAGTTAGTAATTCCTATTTTCTCTGGAGCGCTGCTTTTCCAGAAAGCATCATCTCAATGCTGCCTGATACAGAACTTCAACCAGTGAAATGCGTGGTTTGATACAGCAATTGTCACTGTGGTGTCAGTGAGGAATACATTTTTTGTATTTCACCCTGTGGCACCTGCTAATGACTCTTATATCACTGCCCAAAGACCAGCAAGCATTCGACAGAAACTGAGCTTATTTCACTTCTGGACAGGACAGCTTTCATTTTGAACAGAGCCACAGCTTTGCAAAACCAAGGCTCACTTCATCCGAGATTTTCATAAATCATTTTCTGAAAGTCAGTGTTCTGTGACAGAAGCAACACCTATTCCTGACTTCTTGAGAAGCTATTGAGACGTGGGGATTATCTGACTTCTGACCATACAAAATCAGTCACATTTCATATTGGCTGCATTTACAACTACGCAGGGAACTTGGTCTTAAGCTTAAAAGCATTCTCCTAAAAACAGGTCTTGAGAATCTGTTAAGTAGAGCAACTAGAGGACAGTTTATTTTTAAATTAGAGTGCTGATTCATCTCAGTAACAGTCATAAAAACACCTGAACATTTCTTTCCATTTACATGCCATTTTTTCCATGACATTAGGAATCCTGCATTACATAAATACAGAAGTTGTACCATAATGTCCTCTTACCACATCGTCTTTGTTACACATTTCATGTGTTACCGTGAGCCAGGTGCAGATTTTCTTCTGGATCTCAGACCTGTTTATATCCTGGAGACAGAGAGAAAGAATTAAAGCGGCACTACAGATACATGATCTTTGATTTTGTGTAAAGAAAACAGTCCTTCATCATAAATAACGTTGCTTTTAAAAAAGCGTGTTTTCTCAAGGTACGAAAATATATTCATATAGGAGTAGTTTAAAACGGATTTATCCATGCTCCTCATGGAAGAACGGAATGTAATCCAGAGGGACCTGGACAGGCTGGAGAAATAGGCCTGGGGAAACCTCATGAGGTTCAACAAGGCCAAGGTCCTACACCTGGGTCAGGGCTATCCCCAGTTTCAATACAGGATGGAGGACGACGTGATTGAGAGCAGCCCTGCAGAGAAGGACCTGGGGGTGCTGGTTGATGAGAAGCTCGACATAAGCCAGCAATGTGCACTCACAGCCCAGAAGGCCAACCGTGTCCTGGGCCGCATCAAAAGAAGCGTGGCCAGCAGGGCGAGTGAAGTGATTCTGCCCCTCTATTCCTCTCTCGTGAGACCCCACCTGGAGTATTGTGTCCAGTTCTAGAATCCTCAACATAAGAAGACTATGGAGCTGTTGGAACGGGTCCAGAAGAGGGCTACAAAGATGATCAGAGGGCTGGAGCACCTCTGCTATGAGGACAGGCTGAGAGAGTTGTTGTTGTTCAGCCTGGGAGAAGGCTCTGAAAAGACCTTCTAGCGACCTTACGGTACCTGAAAGGAGCTACAAGAAAGCTGGAGTGGGACTGTTCACAAAAGTTTGTGGTGACAGGACTAGCTGCAGTGGATATAAACTGGAGAGAGGCAGATTTAGGCTAGACATAAGGAGAAATTTCTTCCCAATGAGGATGGTGAGGCACTGGCACAGGTTGCCCAGGGAAGCTGTGGATGCCCCATCCCTGGAAGCGTTCAAGGCCACGTTGGACAGGGCCTTGAGCAGCCTGGTCTGGTGGAAGGAGTTCCCCGCCATGGCAGGGGAGTTGGAACTGGATGGTATTTAAAGTCTGTTCCAAAGCAGACCATTCTATGATGTTATGATCCCGAGGGGCAGAGCTCTCTGTACGGGCTGTGCTGCTGCTGCTTTCCCTGCTTCCCCCACTCTCAGGCCCTGGGCCCTGCCCCATTCCGCAACTGGTTTGTGCCGATGAGTCTGGGGTTCCCCAGGTGCTTGGAGCCACTGGGATGATGTCTGCCTGCCTGCAGCCACTCCAGCCAGTACCGGGCTGCTTCCAGTCCTCTGAAGGTGGCCCCATACTAGGTTCATCACCGGGCTGCAGAATAGTTTATTAAAACTTATGGGTCCATTTTTTTTCTGAGCAGAATAGAAGCTGCTTTTTGGTTTGTTATCACAACATATAAAAGTGACCTGTACTGCAGAAATTGCTTGGCAGAGTGGATTTTTGCCACGTCCTAAGGGAAATCTTAGTAGTGTACATCCCTGTGACCAGTGCTCTTTCTGGCTTGAACAGACAACCAAAACTACGCAGGCTTCTTACAGACTAGAGTTAGGAAAAAAAATAATGTTGAAGTCAGGTCCTTGTGAAAGCTGTAATCATCTTTGGGAAAAGCCTGCCTCTGTCTGCAGCCCTGAAGTTCCATAACTGGAGCTGGCCAGCAGTGGGATCTCCTGATACCTATAAGGTTCCTATGTGCCTCTGCTGTTCCGTGATTTTTTGCTAGGTCACAAGTAAAGTGCTTCTCTCTGAGTGGATCAGCTTCCTGACAGACCTGTGTGTAACTGTCCTGTGGTGGGAGTGTTAGCAGAATGACAAACACATAACCACACTAGGAGGTTATATGTGGTGCTTTATTTCGAGGCCCCGGGAACCAGGGGTACGCACCCAGATCTGGTTCCAAAGACCGTCACATCGCGTCCGCTTTTTATTCTCTAAAAGTTTCGCAATCTATTGTATATTCAACAGGTTACTTCATTATCTAATACATATGTATAGGTAGGTTACTTCATCGCCTTATTGCGACATCAGTCTCTATTGCGCCTGCGTAGCCCCCCTCTGGTGGTCGTCCTGATGAAGTAAGTAGTCTTCCTCAGATGAAGTAAGTAGTCTTCCTCGCATTGTCTTTATTACTTCTTGTTCTTTTGGCAAACTCGTCGGTTTTTCTTGGCTGGACCCGCACTTATCTCCACTTGACCGCTCAGGTATATCTTTCTTGCCTCCTGAAACCTATTCTTCTGTCTTTCACAAGATTTATGATGGTCTTTTGGCTGTTGCAGGTGTATGTTCTACTTGGGTAGGGTAGCTAGTATGTACTTTTCCTAAGCACACTTGGATCCTATTGTCACATGAGGTCCTTTGAGCAAGTACCTCGGGTCTGTTGCTAGGATACGTTAAGAATCAACAGAATCATGAAATTTTACATTCAGTCTTAGTTCCTGATTAGTCGATGATCAGTGTTTTATCCTACTTTAAGTGTAACTTTCCTAGCAGGAGTACCATGCTCATGGTGGTTTGTTGGAGCCCATCAGGAATGAGTGTGGTTGGAGCAGTTGCACCTCCCGGTGTTGATAAGCTTTCCTTGTGTCCAGCAGTGCCTGTGAGCTGTGAGCTGCAGCACAGGGCTGTCACATACAGATGCAGTTGTGGAATTAAGGACTGGAATCTTAAATGTCTGCATTTCAGTCTTTCCTGGCTTGTTTTAATGTTCTAGGGGTACCTTTGTTTGTGATAGCTGATTAATAGACTTTTTTTGCCTTTTTTACCTGGAGGTTTGACAGCCTGCAGGAGCGGTGACTGGAATGTCACTTGGTTAGACAACCCTGTTGGCCTGTGTGTAGCAGGCTTTTTTTTTGGCAGAGTGTAGCAGTAAATTGTAGCAGTTTTCCCCCCAAAGTGCTGTATATCTGTACAGATGTGACAGCTCCTGTTCACAGGAGCTGCTGTAGAAACATTTCTATGGGAAAATTATTTGCATGTGGTTCTCTTAATACCCATAAAGCCCTGCAAGTGGTGGGGTAAATGTTCTGCGTTTTGCAAGTTTTGAGAAAAAAGCCCAAACCAACTCTCCTTCCCCCAGTTTAAATAAAGAGTGAAGCTCTGTTTAATCTGTTGCTTGGCAGGTGGTTGTTTGCTTTCTTTATTTTGAAAATGCAAAATAAATTATGATGGCAATATCATATTTTTTTTTCCCTGCAGATATTCTGATAACTATGGCAGCCACAAGAAATCTGATGAGAGCTGTCAGAGTTTTTGAATTTGGTGGCCCTGAAGTGCTTAAAATCCAGTCAGACGTCGTAATTCCTGTTCCAAAAGAAAATCAGGTATATATGAGTTCTGTGAACAGAAATAATGGCATTGAATGATAATAGGCGTACTCAGAACAGAATAAAGAATGCAAACCAAAACTTTTCATCTTGAATATGTAGTTTTTGATCAGTATATTCGTTCTGGGACTTATGCTAGAAAACCAACTTTACCCTACACTCCAGGCTCAGATGTGGCTGGTGTAATTGAAGGGGTTGGAGAACATGTTACTGCATTCAAGGCAGGTGTAGAAAATACATTCATTTTTAATTCATGATTGTTTATGGGATCATCTTTGTGTGGTTGCTCTGCTGCTAATCCTGTTTCTATTGCTTTGCTGGCTTTTTTCACCTTTGCCAGCTAGTGGCAGCACACAGTGGGGTCACCCTGACAGTCCAGAGTGAGAGCTGATGCAATCCGTGTGTGTGCCCCAGACAGACATCCCAAAAATGCCGAGTGGCCAAGCTCGTGCATTTGCATGCTCGAGCTGCTTGGGAAACCATTGCACTACCCTGCAGCAGTTACTACCCGGTGTCCGCAGACCGGACCCACCCCATCCACATGCTGGATGTTTATGGAGGTCACCATGCTGGCAGCAGAAGACTCAGAGCTGTGTATCTGTGCCTTCTGTGGGCCCTGGCATTGCTCTGCCAGTGGCCAAGGGCCAGGCTGGGTGCTGTCTTGGCCCCACAGCTGGTGTTGTGCCACGGCGCTGGGCATACATAGGTGACGTGCTGCCCGCTGTGCATGTCCACATCGCCTGTGGGATTTTGGCTTGAGCCGGCCCTTCTGCAGAACAGTGGCAATATTGAGGTGTTGTAAGGTTTATTAAGAGAATATCTCTTTTCCACGTTTAAGCAAAAATAATTGAGAAATGTTTATTTTGTGTTTGTGAAAACTTTTTAGGTTTTGCATTTGGAATCTGTGTTTGGAATTCTCTAGTGTTCAGGTTCATTAAGGTCAATATTAATGAGACAGTAGGTTTGTGTGTTACCCTCTAGAGCCGGGGTTCTAATTATGACACTTTAGGTGTATGAAATGATATGGTTTGTATTGCATGGATTGTATGTATTAGCATTATAAAAATCCTCTCTGTGACAAATATAATCGGTTAGTTTTAATAGGAGAGCTGTTAGAAATCAGCTAAACATCTGTGAACTGGTTCTTAAACTATATTAAAGAAAATATAAGCGAGATGATTAATGTCTCTATTTTTTTTCCCTCCTTTCTAGAAAGGTGACAGGATTTTTACCATTGGTACAATCTCTGGAGGATATGCAGATTATGCAGTTGCTGCAGCTAATAAAGTGTTTCCTTTGTCGGATAAACTGGACTTTAAACAAGGAGCAGCAGTTGCAATACCCTACTTCACTGCTTATCGTGCTCTTTTCCAAAAGTAAGTGTCAAATCTAAGTTTATCCATTTTGCTTATGAATATTTAAAATATTGAAGCCCACATTTTCATTGTCCTCTAAAAGGAGAGGAGATCAATGAGTGGAAATGTTTAAAACTCTTAAGTTAAATTTGTTATGCTGATGGCATTGTCATATCATTGTCACCTAGAAGCTAGCAACTGTGTTCTCCTGTTACACATTTCTTCTCAAGAGAACAGGCCTGGAAAGGCTTCTCCGATAAGATTCTTGTAATAAAATGTATAACTCTCTCTCAGTGCTAATTGTTACTTTAGCCAGTGAAGAACAGGAATAGTTCTAATTTCTTCTAATTTCTTCTTCTAATTTCTCTTCTTCCTGAGCCTCTGTGCCAGAGAGGCTTCATGTACAGCCCTGTCTGTGCCATAGGGCAGGGTAATGAGTTAAAGCCAGGCTTCATGTCAGCTAGGTGAGAGCTCAGGTCTGGACATCTGGTTTAGTTTGATGGAACAAATTGTTAGAACCAGCATGGTTTACTTTTATGTTCTGTAACAGGTGAAAATCTTTAAGTTCAGTACCAGACCATGACTTGCTGCTAGGTGCACAACATAACTGTGCAGTACGTAAATTTATAAGTGATATAGTTTATTTTGCCTCCAGCTGACTGTACCTGTTTAGCCATAACATGAATTGGAAATCATACTGTGTGAAAGATGAGATTTGACATTGGTTTATACAATCTGATGCGTAACGGCTGTGTACTGCAATCTTCATGCCAATATTTTCTGTTTTCCACTCAGAGGGCATGCCAAAGCAGGAGAGAGCGTGCTAGTGCATGGAGCCAGTGGGGGGGTAAGTATATGGAGAAGGCAGCTTATAAGAAATGCTGCTTTCTGTCTTTGCATCTGCTTTTGTCTGTGGTATGATTTATGGTCACATTTATATCAATTAGTGGATTAACAAAATTAGGTTTCTGTTTCAGATGATTTAGATGCTTTTTTTTTCTGGAGCGTGTCCAGAGAAGGGCGACAAAGATGATGAAGGGGCTGGAGAACAAGCCTTACGAGGAGCAGCTGAGGGAACTGGGGTCGTTTAGCTTGGAGAAGAGAAGGCTGAGGGGAGACCTCTGTAACTACCTGAAAAGAGGTTGTGGAGAGGAGGGAGCTGGCCTCCCAAGTGACAGGGGACGGGACAAGGGGCTGTGGCCTCAAGCTCCTGTGGCCTCAAGCACAAAAGTGCTTTTGTGGTGTACTGTCTGAATGCCCACGTGGTGAAGCCACCGAAACAGCATGCTGCTACAGTTCCTTTCAGTTCATTACATTTGCTTCAAGGCTGCACTGTGAAGAGACAGTAGCAAAAACTGTATTTATGGCCAAGAATTCTTTTGGATGCTCCAGTTTGTGGATGCTCAGTTAGAGATGCCTAAAGTGCTCTGGCTCTTTGGAGGCAGTCCAGGAAATTTTGTTTCCCCAGGATAACTGAGAGTCACTCATCACTTCCAAATATATTGATCAGTGCTATGTTTTATTTTAAGAGTCTACTCTGCACTGGAAATGATCCACTGAGATTTTGTAGCTGTTTTCTTTTTCCTTTTTAGACTTCTTGGTGACCAAATACAGCTCCAGGAAATACGCTACAACCTCTTCTCCTCCCGCCAGTTTGTATCTCTGCTGCCATAGGGTCTGCGCCGAAGGCTTCAAGCTGTAAACAAAAGCACCACACACTTGAGCCTGATCAGCAGTTTGCCAGTGGGGTGAGGCTGGATTTCGTTCTGAAGATAATGCAGATTCATGGAGAGTTTTATAATAGTGCTTTAGTACTGCAGTTCGCAGAACTGCATACTGCAGGCAACACGCCTTCCAAATATTTATCAGCTTTTATTTAAATGCTCCTTTTTGATCTCTGTTTAATTTTCAAGACATTGTCTTAGTGGTCTAATGCCCAGTTTTTCATCACAGCCCGGAAAAATGTGGTGACTTGTCTTTTATAGTCTAAAATCTCTCTATGTGCAAATTTTTCTACCTCTACATAGATTTTCTTTTATGTAGAGAGGGAAGTAGCCATCTGGGTAAGATCAAGAACTCAGGAATATTTTCACACAGTCTTACAAGATTTCATCTTCATCTACAGCTGAAAAGTAGCAAAAACCATCTTTCTTCTTTTACCATTACTACTACTAAATCACACTAGCGGGTTCAGAGAATGAGAGCTTTTTGGTGTAGTCAAACATGATCTTAATATGCATTCAGTTACTTTCAGGTGAGATTTGGACTTGTCTTCTCTTCTAGGAAAAGCATTATGTAATTGACTGTATGATAGGAGTTCCATGGGAATGGAGGATGTTGGATCTGTGACCACTGACAGGCAGGAAATGCATGAATAACTTTGTGCTGCTGTGCATTTGTTCCATATTATGATGGTCATGATCTTCCCTCCAAGAATTTGCTGACACTTTCTATGTCTTCTATAATTATGGGTGATTTGCATTGTTTCTTTAATGCTCACAACAGACAAAACAGCTAAATCAGTCATAAAGCATGAAGATGATGCAGAACTCGGATCCAGAGCACGCAATGTTTGCAGAATTTATTCTCTAGAGATGTTTTGCTTTTCAGGGCCTTGGTCCTCTGTTTGCAATTCATTCAGAAGGAGGACTAAACCTCTGCTACAAAGGCAAAGAAGCGTTTTGAACAACTTCTTGTATAATTGGTGCCAAATAGTGTTACTGTTGGAAGATTCTGGGTGACTGCTTTGGAATTTGCTTGCCATCGGAAAGAATGCAGCAGTGCTGTGGGGTTGTGCAGTATTGTGCCTGCCTGGAAGCAGAACTCTGCATGGTTACGAGTAGTATGTGGTTAACAATGATGTTGTCTAGATCTATAAGGGCCACATTTTCAAGCCGCCTGTCCGTTGCTTTGCAAATTAAACCGAAGAGGTTTAGCGTATAAAGGTTTTCATAAACGTAATGGCAAGCACCAAGTGAGGAAATTGTTCGAGAGGCATGAGTGTTACTAATTGTAAAGAGCAGTCAAACCATGAGTAGTTCAATATGCTTGGTAGCTATTTTTTGTGTCACCTACTTAACCTGGTTAACATGTTTTTGCAGGGGGAGAGGAGTGAGTTAACACTTATGAATTCAGTGGAATACGTAACTGGTATATCCCCGTATCAACTCCCAGTCATCAATCATATGATACCAGTGCCACCTCCCGCTCTGCAAAAGGGAGACAAGAGCGTAAATGCAGTGAGAGCAGTGAGAACTAGGATGCTCAGAGGCAGATTATTCCATCCCACCACTGCAGCAAATGACAGAGGGCAGCTTTTACCAAAGGTGAGTTATTCCTGTCTGCTTCTCTGTTTATTGTTACTTTACCTTCCCTGTGGGTGTATTTGCCTAAAGCTGAAAGATGTGGCTATCTAGTTTGCATAAAGATTCCCTGAATTTTTGAAAGAAAAAAAAATTATAACTATTAAAATACATAGCTGCCACCCTTTTCTCTGTATACTAAAACATTGGGTGTTTTTCTTCAGCTGGGGCTAAAAAGGTGCTTGAACAAAAAGGCGTAGGAACTCTTACTTATGGCCTTCTGTCTTAGTCAATCCTTCTGTCTTAGTCAAGATCCTGCCTCTGACTGTATCTGGTGCCAGAACTTCAGCAGGATGGGGGAAATGCTGTGAGTGTGTGAAAACTTCTTCTGTTACACTCCAGCCAGTCTTGACTGCTGCAAGGAAATTGTAGGAACCCAGGACTGGGAGAGACAATCAAACTTGGTCCCTGCCATTCTGGGAAATTCAATGCAATGGCTTTTCAATTAAAAATATTTTATTGCCCTTCTGCATGTTACAAAACTCTTCCCAATTTAAACATCTCAAAGCCTGTCTTAAAGGGCTGGAAACCTCAAGTGCATTCCACATATATGTGGTCTTTGAGTTCACCTTTTATTAGAGCTGGAAGCCAAATGCACTTTTTGTGTATTTTCTGCTGCAGAATTCTGGAGGATTCCCTAAGCCCTTGTTACACAGCAACGCATTTGTTACCATGATCTTCCTAGGAAAAGGTTTGCATTTACGTTATGACAGTACTGACTACAGAGATGAAATTGAAGTCTGTCAGCAGCATTGTGGAGGATAAAACCTTTGTGTCTACAAAGGCAAGCTGTTGGAAGGAGGTAAGGATAAAGAGTCAAAGAGTTTGTATTGACTCTAGTAACATCTTCTTGATTGGCTAAAATGTTGATGTGATACTGAAATGATTTCAGCTGAGCTCAGTCAAGACGTGTGCCTCCAGACTAAACCTTATCTGCTGTTTCATGACTGAAAATGATGTTACAATTACTTTTTCAAATAACAAAAGAATGAATTTAGAGAACTGATTTAACAAAATGCTGTAGGTTTGACTAGTTTTGTACAGAGATGTGTGATTAATAAAGCAGTTGTATCAGTAAACTGTCCTTAAATAGGGGTTCTTTGTTTCTGACTTGCAATAGTGCATCAATGTGTGTTGCTTACTGCTGCAGAAGGAAAAGTGCATAGCGGGAGCCCAGTTCCCATTTATTTTATGCCACTGCTATTCCATCACATCAGTGAAAGGTGAACTGTGTTCTGGGAAATTGGGAAGAGGAAATGGCCTAGAGGAAAAAGACTGATTTCACAGACCATACTACTCATTTCTGCTCACAGGACACACTGTGTGTGGATTTGTGTTTTCACTTGTTATGGAAAGATGGTGCAGAGATCCCTGCACTTCCCTATATACCCTGAGGTTATGGGTGCACTGCAGTGTGCCCACAGAGAGGCATTCATTGCAGCTGTGTGGAAGGTGTTCTTTGTGTGTGATCCTGTTGTCCCCAGACCCATTCACACCTGCTAGGGAAACTGCTGGAGTACGGTGGGGCTTCCTTCCTGCTGGAACGTGCTCGGGTCAGTTAGGAAGGATACTCTGACTTGTGGGTGAAGGAAGTACAACCCACTCTCCCCAGCACGGGTCTGGGTAGCAGCCTCAGTGCCCTTCAGGCCTGGATGCTGAACGGTGCCTCTGCAGAGCAGCTGAAACAGCTCCAGGCACACACCAGGAATCCTAAACTTTCTGTGCGTAATTTAACCTCTCGTAAACCATGTGACAGTTAATTTTTTTGAGACAGGAGGCTCTGGTTTTGGTTCTGCTGAAGCACTGAGTGGCCAAATTGGTGATGTATTTGCTTGTCGCAGGGGTGTCCATCTTGGTACTCCTCGACAGCGAAGAGACAAGGCTGCTGTGTGGGGAGGAAGTAGAGTCTTATCAGCTAATTAATACACCTGTGAACCATGTACCTGACCTCAGAGTGCTGGACACTTTGGTGGTGATGCAGATGAGACACAACGATTGTGACTGGCTGATAGAAAGGCATTGCCTTTTCCTTTGATCCGTTTCCTTTCTGTGATTACAGAGACTTTCCAGTTCGTCTCGAAAAGGCACCATGGTTTCCCATTCAGCCTCACCTTTTTCCTCAATGGAATGCAAGTGGACAGGTTGAGCTGTTGCTGTGAGTACAAACATCACAAGAATAGCAGGCTGGGAGGCAGACGTGGATACTTTGGTTTTCTCAATGTAGAAGGAGCTTTTAATCTTTCTTTTCTATAGAACCTGGTCTGTTTTTCAGCTCCCTAAGAAATGTGCAGAACTGAGCTTATTCCTCAGGGTCCCACATCCAAGGATGCCATCCAGGTCAGCTACCTTTGAAGAGGTTGTGGAGAGGAGGGTGCTGGGCTCTTCTGCCAAGTGACAGGGGAGTACAAGACAGGCTGGACATGAGGAAAAAATTTTTCACCTGGTGGTCACCTTCCCTGGTGGTGTTTAAGGCACGGGTAGACGAGGTGCTGAGGGGCATGGTTTAGTGATTGATAGCAATGGCTGGACTCAGTGATCCAGTGGGTCTTTTCCAACCCGATCATTCTATGATTCTATGATTCTTTGTGCTGCCTCGTCAGTCCCTCTGTTGAGCACGCCGAGCAGTGGACAGTGTTTGCACTGGATCTGTCAGCTTGTCTAGAGGCAGTTAGCACTTTCTCTGCAGTCCAGTGTGGAGGAGTAGCTGTGGGTGGTATACATGAGATGCTTGTGTGTTTCTGGTGGAAGTGATAGTGGAATAAATATTAGGAGTACTGCTGAGTTAACTGTAGTCTTCAGGGTTTTCTTTGTGATTGTGAGAACAGGATAATTTCTTTTTAAACAGCTCTGCCTCTAAGGTGGGATTCTGCTGTAATACCCCTGGCTGCCGAATAAGATAGTGTTGAATGTTAGCCAGGTTTCAGACAACAAATCTGTGTAGAAGATTCTTGGTTTGGGGCAAAAGTCCATGCTTTGAGCAACATCTGTCATTTTGCCAAGAAACCTTACATTTAATAAAATCCTGAGATTGTTAAGCCATGCTAGACAAGTAAACTTCTGCACACATGGGTGATTTTTAAACTTTTTCGTTCTTTTCGTAAGTAATTTTTAAAAGAGCAACAACCAGTTGGAAGAAGAGACCATCCATAGAGCTATACTATGTTTTCTGGATAAGGACTCAATTCCAAGAAAAAAAAATCTGCTTTATTGTACCATGCTTTATCCACTCCAATCTAACACTGAACATGGTTTCTTTAAGTGAATTCCTTAGTATGTTCAAAGTAGTGAAAAGTATCTGCATTCAGAACGGATATAGTACCAAAAGAGTTTAGGAAATGCCCAGATCTCAGCTTCTCTGTGATTTCTAGAGAGACTTGAAGTGAATTTTCGTAATGAATATAATCTTCCAGGAATTAATATCTTCCTGAGTCATCCTCAGTTTCTGTTCTTTTTCCCCTCTTAATCTTAGTGATATCTCAGTTTTCCTGTTTCTTGCCAGTCCAGCCAACCTTGCCTGGTGACTAAAAATCATCTCCATTAACCAGATACTCTCCATAAATGGCAATTATTTGGACGCAGTTATGTTTGACTCCTATTTTGCGTGTTGGACCACATCCACATGTTAAATACCCACTCTGATTCTCAGTAAAGATCCTAGTTGATTTTCCCTGTTGGGTTAAGGCTTTGATTCACAAAGAGGGGACACTGCAGTGATTTCTATGCTGATGCTGTGATCCTTGCACAGAGAGTTTTTTGCTGCCTGGGTCCAGCATTTCTCTACAGGAAAAGTGCTTCACTATCTCAAAGGTCCCTGAAAAAAATACCACGAACAAATAATTAAAAGGTAGGACCTTTATCAGAAATTGTCACATTGTCACATTTACATTTCATGCCCACAAACTGAAAGGATTTCTAGACTGATTGTTGTGAATTTCACTGTAGTTTGTGAACAGCTGGAACGTGAGGGTAATTGTAATGAAGCCTTACATAAAAAAGCAGTTTTGATAGCATCCTGATGCTTGCAGTGCGTGGGGGGTGGCTCTTGGCATTTGCAGGTAAAGTGAATCAGGAGTAGGAACTCTGGCCTCTTACATGAGCCTCCTGACTGTACAAGTTGTGACTCCAGGTTATAGAAGAGGAACACTCTCAAAAGGCCATTCAAATGCTTTGTTTTCTAGCTGTTTACATTTCTGTTAGGTAGGAAAAACAGAAGAGAAACTGAAAAGAATGCAATTTCAATCTCCCATTCCCCCCCACAGTTATTAGAGAAATTAAAAACAAAAGAACCAACAAGTGTTGGCCACAAAACCTGAGTTATTGCTTTACTTGATGTTACAGCAGGATTTGGAGCAAACCTGCCTCTTATATGAGCTATGAGCTCTTCTGCCTTTCTCCGCGATTATATCTTCACAGATCATGTTTGGTGTAGCTTGAGATTAATGGACAGTTTTGATAATTTCAATTTTAATCTGTTTATGTTTCAATTGTTGCCTTTAAGTGCAGATAATGTTACTCTCCTTAAAGGAGGAGCTGCCTCTATGTTTGTGGAGCACTTGAGAACTTTAGGGTCCTTCTCCAAATAAGCCATTATCAGTAACCGTGTTATCTGAGTGGCAATGCAAAGGCAGATAAATATCTGGTTTTACTTCTGATAAAGAGCTAAACAGCTGTGTCTGCTGCCCTTCCATTGTTCACAGAAAGAAAAATGTGATACTTCCCAGTTCTCCTTGGTTTTTTTTTAATAGGTGCATTTTGGCAATGGGTCTGGACAAAAAGCCATCCCCTCCCAAGACAAAGATGGAGAACAATGAGGAAAAGCACGTAGATTCCTGGAGAGATGAAGTGCAGAGTGAGCCAAGTAAAAGCAGTATTGAGCAGAAATCAAGCAAAGATTCAGCGTTAGTCATCTTACCATGTTATGAAGAGAGTGTGGAAACTAGTGAGGACAAAATGGAGACCAGACATGAGTACAGAAAGGAAGAAGAGAAAATATGTGGTTATGAGAGTGAAGATAGTCAGGAAGACACCGGGAAATATGGTACGGTATTCAAAAACAAAAGAAGAGGATGAGAAATGGGAGAGGATGGTTCTGGAGAGGGGATGGGATTGTGGGCCTCCAACTCCACCTGGAACTTCCTCTCTTAGGACATCTCATGTGCGAGAAATGTGGTGATGGTAGTGTCGGGGCAAAAAAATCAGTGGGACTCCTTTTGGCCAAGCAAAAGGATGAGAAGGTTTTGCAAGAGCTAAGAAAATGAGTAAGGAGGGTCTGAGAGGCTGAAAGAGGAGCCTGAGGTGGGTGGGAAAGCAGGAGGAACATGGGGCACAGTGGAGGGACAGCAGTGAAGAAGGACGACAGCAGCAGGTGGAGGAGAAGTAGAGAAGAAGGAAGAAAAGAGACTGGGTGTGATTCTGAGGTGAGCTCCTAAGGGAGACAGGGCATCAGCATAAGATGAATGGAGAGAAGAGCGTGACCATAGGGGCAGGAGGTAGAAAATCTCCTGCTGCCTGATGCGAAATGGATGGGAGTGACAAACTGTGAAGGGGAGGAGGCTGAATACTGGGTGTAGAAGGGGAGGGAAAGTGGGAAGAGCACATAGCATCAAAAAATCAGCAAGATTTAACTCCAGATGAACTATTTTGGTCTTTTCTCCTGTTGCCAGTGGGAGTGCAATGCTTTGTTCACCTAAGCCTCTTACAAGTCCTTTCTCCACTGCACTGCCCCAAGCACCATTTACCTGACACTTGCCCAAGCCTCCAGCTTCCTTATCTGAGCATTTGTTCCTTCTTCAGGTCTACCGCTTGCCTTTCTTGTGTTCTCTGCTCTGGCCCTGCTGGGGCTATCACCCTTTCCCTTTACTGAGTGCTCCCATTGCCTGTTGTAACTGGCTGACCTTGCCCTTTTTGCCTGAATCCCATCTTGTTTCAGTTGACAGAGATTTAAAACAAAAAAAAAGACTGGGGAGAGGCTGCCCTTGCTGAAGTTTGTCCAGGACTGTTTCTTGTGGCAAACAAAGATATTTGTGGTATAAAATATTTGTGATATAAAAATGATGCATGGCAGGTCCAGCTGCATGCTCAGGATGTGCCATTTCCCAGTGCCACCTCAGGCCAGTCGCTGTGGCCAGCAGGCTGCCTCCAACTCTGCCTGCCCCTGTGGAAGAGGTGGTGAGCTCAGGCTGTGCCTTGACTTGCTCCTTATTGTAATGCCTTTTTCAGAGAAAGTCAAATTTAGAGAGAGATTTTAATTTTTACTTCCTATTTTTACTTTTGTAATTCTGCAGTGCTACTGCTTAGCTTCCTCATTAATCCCTGTGGATGTGTGTTTGTGATTAATCAAGGCTTTTTCCTTCCAGGAGGTGGGCACCTTTCTGACAGGTACCTAAGGAGGCCTCAGTTCCAACAACGCGGTTGGAATCTCAAATGATTTTTTATACAGAAAATAAATCTCCTTATTCCCTTAATTCTCACTGTCTGGGTAACTGTTTATTTGCCTAATTGGTTCTGCATCAGATACTCTTCATTTCTGTCCTTGGCATTCTGTCACTTCAGTACTTGAGAAGCATTGATGGGAAGAAAAAGAGATGAGCAATAAAATCGGAAAGGTGAGAAATGATGGCCCTGAGGGACAGCTGGTGTGTCAGCAGTGGCAGCTCTCCCTCACAATTTAGCTTTGTGGCCTCGCTGCTCTATGTGCGGTGAGCTCACTGTAGCCGTGGAATGACTGAATTTTAAGTGGAAATCACTGACATCCCTGTGTCTGCTAGTGCCTGAGATTTCAAACAGTGCAGCCTTGGCTGGAAAGAGAAGGATTCTTTTATGCATACGCATGAAGAAAGTCTTTACCTGTAGATCTGAGCAAAGTTATCTGTCAAACATTACAACTCATCAGGCTGGTAGCTTGGAATGAAATCTAGACCTTGTTGATGTAAGAATGCTAATTCTGCGGTAGCGTCATTTGTTTTAGGATTTCACTTGGGACCTGAGTGAGGAGATGAGAGTAATGTGATAACAGACTATTCCTCTGCAGAAGCCTTTGGCTGGATTTAATTAATTCATTTAGTTTGTAAGCCACTTCAATCATAGAATCATAGAATCATAGAATCATAGAATCATAGAATCACAGAATCATAGAGTCATAGAATACTTTGGGTTGCAAGGGACCTTAAAGATCATCTAGTTCCAACTCCCCTGCCATGGGCAGGGATACCTCCCACTGAATCAGGCTGCCCAAGGCCCCATCCAACCTGGCCTTTGAGACCTCCAAGGATGGAGTAGCCACAACTTCCCTGGGCAACCTTTTCCAGTGCCTCACTACTCTCACGGTGAAGAAATTCTTCTTTATGCCTAGTCTAAATCTGCCTCTCTCCAGTTTATACCCATTGGCCCTAGTCCTATCACTACAAGCCTTTGTGAACAGTCCCTCCCAGCTTTCTTGAAGACCCTTCAGGTGCTGAAAGGTTGCTATATGGTCTCCTCAGAGCCTTCTCTTCTCGAGGCTGAACAAGCCCAACTCTCTCAGCCTGTCCTCACACAGGAGCTGCTCCAGCCCTCTGATCATCTTTGTAGCCCTCTTCTAGACTCGTACCAACAGTTCCATATCCTTCTTATGTTGAGGGTTCCAGAACGGGACACAATACTCCAGGTGGCCTCTCACGAGAGAGGAACAGAGGGGCAGAATCACTTCTCTTGACATGCTGGCCATGCTTCTTTTGATGAAGCCCAGGATATGGTTGGACTTTTGGGCTGCGAGAGCACACTGCTGGCTCATGTCAAGCTTCTCATCAACCAGCACCCCCAAGTCCTTCTTTGCAGGGCAGCTCTCCGTCACATCATCCCCCATCCTGTATTGAAATCAGGGATTGCCCCAGCCCAGGTGTAGGACCTTGCATTTGGCTTTGTTGAACCTCATGAGGTTCTCGCAGGCCCATTTCTCCAATCTGTCCAGGTCCCTCTGGATGACATCCCGTAGTTCTGGTGTGGCAACTGCGCTACTCAGCTTGGTGTCATCTGCAGACTTGCTGAGGGTGCACTCAATCTCGCTGTCAGTATCATTAATGAAGATATTGAACAGCACTGGTCCCAGTACGGACCCTGGAGGGACACCACTTGTCATGGGTCTCCATCTGGACTTCGAGCCATTGACCACTACTGTCTGAATACAACCATCCAACCAGTTTCTTAGCCACTGACCTGTCCACCCAACAAATCCTCATCTTTCTGATTTAGAGACAAGGATGTTGTGGGGGACCTATCAAAGGCAGAAGTCCAGATAGATCACATCTGTTGGTTTATCCATGTCCACTGCTGTGGTTACTCCATCATAGGAAGCATCTAAGTTGGTCATACAGGACTTGCCCCTGGTGAAGCCATGCTGGCTGCCATTAACCACCTCCATGTGCTTTAGCATGTCTTCCAGGAGGCTGTAACAACCCAAATCTACATCTATGTCTCCCCCATCCAGGTCCTAGGAGCCCACCTCAGCCCAGGACAGGGCCCTTGGTCCTGCCTGAGCTCCATGTCCCAGCCCAACTCAAGACCTGGCCTGTCACCTGCCTGGCCATTCCAACACTCAGAAACACCTGGTCCCACAGGGGCATATACAGCAAATGGTCTGAAAAGGTTACAGCTGAATGAAATTTTGTAGAGGCTTCAGGAAGAACAAACGATTCCAGCTAAAATCTCAAAAAGTGTCTACATTTCCTCACCTGGCTGTTGATCACAAGCTCTCAAAGGTGCAAGGTCTAACCATGAAATACACACACCACTCTCGTTTGTAAGCTGCAGGCACTAGTGGTTAATTTACATGATATATAAGTTCTAGCAATAAAAAATTCATGAAGCAAGGGTTGAATCCCTCTGCTGCCAAGCAAATGGGAACATTTCCACCACCGCAGGCTAATGATTAATTTATACACACGTACCGGGACAGCAGACAAAAAGTCCTGTTTATTGTCTAGACAAGAGCCGGTTCCACCTTTCTTACCCTAAAGAGCATTGCCACTTCTAAAAGTTGAGTAAAAATCATCAATAATTCTTCAGAAAGGGCATTAAAATTAACCTGCCTATTCAGTTATACAAGACAGGAAGGGAGGGAGGTTTAGCTGTATGCAGTCACATGTTTGTCTTATAACTTCAGGTATAAAGTTCATAATGACACTATCGCAATCCCAAAGGTGTAAAATCCTAAAAACCGTCCCCAGAGGAACAAGGATTAGTGACAAGAGGAGTTTTTGTCACTTCCTGGTCATCTCCATCCCTGAGAATCGTGTTGGCAATGTTTTGACACTAGTGAACTCCCTGTGCTCTTTCCTCTGTGGCGCTGGAGGTGGCAGCAAGCTCTCCCCATGCCCCTCTTCCCTTCCCAACGGCACAGCCACCCAGCCACCCCAAGCCCAGATCGCAGTGTTTGCTGGGTCCCCTGCCTTGGCTGGCAGAGCTCAGGGAGGCATCCCATGGGCCGGGGCACACAGCAGGGCATCAGGGAGCTGTTCTCTACCCTGAGGACTGGTGGCAGATGGGATTTCTCAAAAGATTTGGTCAGGTAGATTAGAAGAAATTTTCCTTTGTTATTGGAAGCCCAGTGCCTAAAGAAACTACATGCAGCAGTGATCAAATAGCACACAGTTTTCAAGTCAATTTTCTTGCTCCCTTTCTGGTGACCTCTCATTCAAGCAATGGCTAGTATTGCACCTGCTTTATTTGTAGAGGTCTGAGAAGTTCACAGACCAAATTATAAACATTTCACTCTGACTGACTACACATTTCATAATTACTTTGAAGTCTGGCATTTCTGGTTTAGGGGAAATACGCAGAACTCTGGCTAAAGTATTGTTTGGGTAAAAAAGCCAGAAGATTTCACTTTAGAAAGGAGCAGGGAAAGGGGAATTAAAATTGTGTTTATTAGACTAAAAGTCACATTTTCCACCCACAATTTTGCAAGCAGCCTTCCACAGAAAAACAAGAAGAAGGTCACCAATGCTGCGATTCTGTTGCTAATGCTAGTCAGCTGCCACCCCTTACTCATTTTTTATCCAGCACGGCAGTCCACAGAGCACATGTAGCATTTGGGCTCATGACTCACAACAGGATAAAAAGAACCCTGCACGCTGGCCTGTGAAGGAGGAAGCATTTTGTGGAGGAAGGAAACCAAAAGTCAGCAGGTTTCATGTTTTCTCATCTCTTCTCCAGCACAGCCAAACATTTCAATGGTAAAACAGCAGAAACAAGGTGTTCCTCTTGAGCTACTGCTTTCTCAGGTGCTTCTGCACACCAGCACCAACCCACATCTTCCCGACAACAAGGGTACTCTGACTGCTGACGCTTCACCTCCTCTCGGATGTGTCACCTCCATGAGATGACAACTCTAAGAGTAATGTGGCAGTGACAGCTTATTGGTGTTGTATGACTCTGTAACGGTGTCATTCCTGAAAGTACAGCTGTCCAAAAGGATGAATTAACATAATGGCTCTTGTATGGCAAGAGTCTAAATACTGACAGCTCGGTAGTCGCGCAGGTCACCACGTTAGACGCTCTGGTGCTCATTCTGTTCAGCAGTACCTCACTGTTTCAGAACAGTAGGGATCAATTTTTCATTCGTAATAAGTAAAGTTCAAAAGCCATGGAGTTTATCAGCCTGTCCGAGACAGCTGTGAGCATTGCCAGGTGTTTTACTTGTCAGGCTGTTACCCACAAAGTGTTTTTTCTGCATAACAATGTTACAGCTGGAAAAATGTTGTTTCCTAAGAGTCTATTTCCAGATGAAATGTTATTACTTATTTATATGCCCACGACATGTGCCTGGAAATTAAGAGGTATTCGCAGAAGTGATTCTCCAATGACCATCAAGTACATGATGCTGCCAGTGCTTATTCCTTACATTTGGCTTTCTCTTATCATGAGCAGTAAGTATGAATTTGATTCATTTCTTACATGGCTTCTGGTGATTCATCTGAACTTCCTTTTATTCCAATAATTCTGCACGATGCGCTACATGAACATGAACTGAGCGATCAACATAGGCTCTGCCTGACAGTGAGACCTCGTTTTGTCCACGCATCAAAGCCACAGGGTAAAAGTTCATACATTTGTTTACACCTGAGACATGTACTGCAGAGAAACACCCTCTGCCCTCTACCCAAGCACAAGGATTGGCCAGAGCAGTGGTAGTAGGGCCACTGAGGTCATCCCTCGATGTCCTCTTCGTGGCAGCATGAGAAACGTCACAGCTCTTCTCCAAGTGCAGACAAATGATTTTATTTCCAGTCTGAGCAGTGTGTCAGGCTACAGCCAGCAGCAGGTTCAGTGCCACAAATGCTGCAGGAATGACCTCAGAAGGGTCTGAAGAAAATAAACTCATCCTAGGCTCCTCATGTTATTTCCCTTCCCCAGTTTTCAGGAACGCACAAGATGCACAGCCATGTCCTCTGGGATACGACAGCATCCATGGAGAGTCCAGCAGAGCTCAGCTGAGCAGAGAGGGATGCCTGGGCAGGGCGAGAAACAGCCCAGAGCATCCCCACTGCTCAGCCAGCAGTGTCCTGGCCAGGCAGCTGACACCCTCTGGCCCCACTGCGACAAGCGTACGGCTTGCTCACTCACTGCAGGCCATCCCTCACTCTGTCGAAGAGGAAGCTGGTTTTTTATCTCTTCCTTTGTGAGATAATAATGGGGTTTTTTAATTGAAACATGTTCAGCTTCTCCTTCTTCCTTCTTGTTTCAAAAAGTTCTGCCTCTGCCAGCAAAATAAGAGCCTGTGTTGCTGGGGTTTTTTTTCAGAAAATGAGAGTTTTCTCTTCCCCTCTTTTTTGCAAGATTTCAGCTCTTTGACTTTGGAAAAGAAATCATTGTGGTGAAAGTATTTCTTGAAACGATGACAGAAGCAAAATTATATTCCTTTGTAGAAAACAGGGACATTTGAAGACAGGCTTAACGTCTTTGTTCTTTGTTCCGGGAAGTATGAATTCTCAGGCCCCTTCCCCGTTCTTAGTTTTTGAAGATGAACATTTCAGAGGATGAGGCATTGTGCTTGAAAGGTCTTTTCAGAAAATAACTTTTCCCTCCACAGTATGTTCCGGTTCTCTGATAATATGTAGGATAACTTGGCAATTTGTGGCTTTTCCTCATAAATATTTATTTTCCCAAGACACCACAGTGTGAATGGGCTCCCAGAGCTGCTGCAGCCTCTCCCTGTCATACACAGCAGAGCGGATTTAGCAACTGCCCCAACCCCAGTGCCTGTTGGGCTATCTCCTGAAAGCTCTGCTCTACTGGAGGATGCTCCGGCCACAGCCGTACTGCTGAGGGCTGGGGTACCAAGCATCTCCTCCTCCCTCTATGCCCCCAGTCTCCTGAAGGTGAAACCATAGAATCATAGAATTCTTTGGTTAGAAAAGACCTTTGAGATCATCAACTCCCACTGTACCTGTCCACTACGAAAACATATCTCTGAGCACCTCATCTATCTGTCTTCTAAATACCTTCAGGGATGGTGACTCAGCCACTTCCCCGGCTAACCCATTCCAGTGCCTGCTAACACTTTCCCCCTACTTGGGACAGGTCTTCTTTTCTCTGTAAATATTAGTTCTACATCCATTTCTCACTATATTGCTGACTCCAACAATTTTCCATACAAATTTCCTAAATTTGCTATCATGAGGTTCAGAAACTTAATTTACTAACTCTCTTAGCATCTTAGCAGGAATGCCAGATGAAACTAAGTGTTTTCCGATTATTTCCTTTATCGTGTGCTGTTCTTAAGGTAACTTTAAAAATTAAACTTAAAAATTCTTCAAATACATTCATTTTAAGTCAGATCTTAAAGAGGACAGCAATATTTCATGACTTTTGAGTCAGTTTTAAGTTTAGTTGATCCCATTCTTCATTAGTACTGAATCTGCTTTTCTTTTCACAGTTTTTCAGTCCTGGTATGTTAGTCCATGCTTTTTAAGATACTCATTCCCCAGTGTATTACCCACCAAAATTTTTAATGTCACCCATGTTGTTCAGACTAGATGTTGCTCCTGGTTAGAAAGAATTGATTCCCGCATGGAAAAACTCAGGCTCCCACGTCACAAATCCAATTTGTCCCTCTTTTATTCCCAGGCCTTCAGCAGGCTGAAGGAAAACTATCTGAGTCTCCACAGGGTTTTCAGCAAGTTCTGGCATCACCAAAAGCTTTCACAGAACTGTGTGTCACAGAAAGTAAAAAGAAAAATGTAGGGAAATGTGCAGTGCTTGCAGAAAGCATGTGTTTAGACTTCATTCCTGCCTCTGGAACTTTTTCCTTCAAAACATATTATGCAATTTTTCTATCAGTTGGAAAAAAATATTGACTGTTCTCTGGAAAAAAAAAGAAAAAAAAGACATTTGGCTGGATTTCTTTTTGGTGATCTTTACTTAAAATACCCAATACTTCTATGTACTGCTGCAGAGGCAGAAACCCATCTTCAGCAGAAACTTGAGTGTGTTGTACGTGCACAAGAAAATGAGAAAAGGTCAGAGCTGCAGTCACGGTGCCGAATGCCACACCAGAGCCATAGGGTAGTCCCCAGGCCATCCTGGCACCACCGGGGCATGGAACTAGGAAAAGCATTGGGATGGGCCATGGTGAGCACCTGCTCATGGACTTTGCTCCAACTGCACCAAAAAGCCCTTCCTGCCACTTGCTGCCTATGCCAGGGTGCAGGAAAACCTGGTCTGCTTCTTCCCAGGGACAGAGAAACCTAACAGGGGGAAACTGGAGGCTGGCTGATGTTGTGCCCATCTACAAAAAGGGCTGCAGGGAGGACCCAGGAAACTACAGGCCTGTCAGTCTGACCTCAGTGCCAGGGAAAGTCATGGAGCAGGTGATCTTGAGTGCTACCATGAAGCACATGCAAGAGAACCGGGTGATCAGGCCCAGGCAACACGGGTTCACAAAAGGCAGGTCTTGCCAAACTAACCTGATCGCCTTCTATGACAAAATGACTCGGCTGCTGGATGAGGGAAAGGCTGTGGATGTATCTTCCTGGACTTCAGCAAAGCCTTTGACACAGTTTCTCACAGCGTTCTGCTTGAGAAACTGTCAGCCTCTGGCCTGGACAGGCGCACACTCTCCTGGGTGGAAAACTGGTTGGCTGGCCGGGCCCAGAGAGTGGTGGGAAATGGTGTGAAATCCAGCTGGAGGCCAGTGACAAGTGGGGTTCCCCAGGGCTCGGTGCTGGGTCCAGCCCTGTTCAATGTCTTCATCAATGATCTGGATGAAGGCATCGAGTGCACCCTTAGCAAGTTTGCGGACGACACTAAGCTGGGTGGAAGTGTCGATCTGCTGGAGGGTAGGGAGGCTCTGCAAAGGGATCTGAACAGGCTGGACCGCTGGGCAGAGTCCAATGGCATGAGGTTTAACAAGACCAAATGCCGGGTCCTGCACTTGGGGCACAACGACCCTATGCAGTGCTACAGACTGGGAGAAGTCTGTCTAGAAAGCTGCCTGGAGGAGAGGGACCTGGGCGTGTTGGTTGACAGCCGACTGAATATGAGCCAGCAGTGTGCCCAGGTGGCCAAGAAGGCCAATGGCATCTTGGCTTGTATCAGAAACGGCGTGACCAGCAGGTCCAGGGAGGTTATTCTCCCTCTGTACTCGGCACTGGTGAGACCGCTCCTTGAATCCTGTGTTCAGTTCTGGGCCCCTCACCACAAGAAGGATGTTGAGGCTCTGGAGCGAGTCCAGAGAAGAGCAACAAAGCTGGTGAAGGGGCTGGAGAACAGGCCTTATGAGGAGCGGCTGAGAGAGCTGGGGTTGTTTAGCCTGGAGAAGAGGAGGCTGAGGGGTGACCTTATTGCTCTCTACAACTACCTGAAAGGAGGTTGTAGAGAGGAGGGTGCTGGCCTCTTCTTCCAAGTGACAGGGGACAGGACAAGAGGGAATGGCCTCAAGCTCCGCCAGGGGAGGTTTAGGCTAGACATTAGGAAAAAATTCTTTACAGAAAGGGTCATTGGGCACTGGAACAGGCTGCCCAGGGAGGTGGTTGAGTCACCTTCCCTGGAGGTGTTCAAGGCACGGGTGGATGAGGTGCTGAGGGATATGGTTTAGTGTTTGATGGGAACGGTTGGACTCGATGATCCGGTGGGTCTCTTCCAACCTGGTTATTCTGTGATTCTGTGATTCTTTGAGACCAGAAGTAGCACCCACTTTACAGGCAGGTATAGGATTAGTCTTTCCTGAAGGCAAATTCTTCACTGCACAAGGTGCTGTGTCATCCTACTCCTCACTATGGATTTTATTTAAAAACAATAATCAATGAAATTGAAAGCATCCCTGGACTGACGAAAGAAGGCTGGTTGTGCTGTTGTGCAGGCGTACCTTGTTCAGCATACAATCCTGCACCAACAGCTCTGTGAGGTGGGCTCTTGGGCATGAGGGAAATGGCTTCTTTTGGAAAACTTATCTGCAGATGAAGCAACAATTTCCCTGTGAGGATTTGCAGGATGATCTGAAACAACTTCAAGCTATTACTGAAATTACCTGCATCTCACATTCCCTCTTTCCTGCATTATTGTGTGTCTCTCGCTCCTTTACCTGCATTGATACTTTTGGTTAAAAATCATCCTTTATTCAAATTTTTTCAGGGCTTCCATGCCTACTGCTTCCTCTCCATATTAAAATTATGGTGAAACCATAATATTTACATTAAGATCTTCCCTGTGCCTATTAGAAATGTTTTTTTCCATCACTTAGAATATTCTTCTTGTGTAATTTGGTTGCATCTTTTTCTTGTCTGTATTTTCTTTTTTAATGGAAGGATTTAAGACACATTTTCCTTTTAGAGGAATTGTAAGGTTACATTTCGTTATGGAAGACTGTATTTTTACAGTTGCCTTTTTGACCTGGCTGTGCTGCACTGATGTCAAATATTTTCTCAAAAAAAACCCCAATTTCCAAAGTTTTCCATACAGAATTTACCCAGAGTTGTCAGAAACATATTACAGGACACATCCAACTCAGGGTGATGGATCTGCAAGGTTCACAGTCCAAAAAACCCTGCTGGGATTTTTCTCTTGCCCCATTTAAAAAGGGAAAATGCCAACATCACAGACAAGCTTTACAAATGGAAGGAAGGTGCATGAAACGCAAGCACCATACACGTCTGGCTGAAGGGCCTTTTCTGCAGGTAATAAACTCTCTGGTGCTAGGGCAGCGCACTGGCAGCTTTTGCACTCTCTGTTGTTGCAAAGCTCTCCATCACTCTCAGCGAGGTGAGAACCCCCAAGACAAGCAAACAGCATGGACAGCATGGGAGAAATTGGCAGGGTTTGCTGCCCAGCCAGTACGTGTTCATGTTTTATGTTATTACTCAAAGTATATTAACACCAGACTATGACACATGTGGAAGTGTGAATCTGAGGACCATTCAATACTGTGAAGTTTCCCACTTTATCAGTTACAGAAGCATCTCTGCGAACTTTGTGCTGTGAAAATTCAGCATTTGAGACGCTTACAATTTCTCAGCTCTTAAATGCTGTGGAGTGGTCTCAATAAGGGTGTGCTGAGTGGGTACAACATACCCCTCGTGCTGCACCTGCGTGTGTGCATGTGCGCTGCCCATTGAGGGCTGGTTCAGCTCTCCCTCTCAGCAACGTTCGTGGACCAGACTGTGTATCTCCCTCTACAGAAGAACTAGCCTTGGGCTTCCTAATATCCCAGTTTTTCTCCTCTTCTGCTAGTGGTATCAAGCCTCTCTGACAACAGTGCATGCTGTAGACTCTCAAAATGTCACCGACGATAACTAAAGCAAGTACAAAATATAGGGATAGTAACAAAAAAATGCAAACTAAACCCAACAAAACCAGGCAATTCTCTTTTACAGAACCACTTGGAACACCTGTGATGAAACAGTTACAATTAGATCAAGTTCTTTAGCAAAACCAAAGAGTTTCAGTGATACATAGGACGAGTAGTGAAATTTGTAGGCAAGCATTATGTGTCTCTGCTCATTACAAAGAAAGAAAACTGGGAAATGTGACCAATTGAAAACTGAAAAGGATGCTTATAGAAGTATCAAAACCACTTCTGGAATAGTCATACAACTTAATTTTAGAAATTAAAATTAACAATGAGACACCAGCCTTGCTGGTCTGGTGAGATGTTGGTTTGGACATAGAGAAAGCTCCTCTAAAAGGAATTTCAGAGCCCTTGGGCAAGGTACTAGTCACAATATGGTTCATAGGTTTGATTCAGTTTTCATTCCAAAGTCAAATTATAACAAAATCCAAAACCTTGAAAGTTTTAACAGAACAAAACTAATATTTCTTGCAGCTTTGTGCAATGCTAAGGAGTAGATGTTGAAAGTACCTTCCAGCTCCTGAAGTTTCCCATTCTCTATTTCTTAACCTGAACAGAGTATGGATTTCAGGTTTCACACTCAGCACTACAATCCGAAGATTTTTCCCAGCCTTTTCCTGTGTGTTAATGAACTCCCTCAAGGTCCCAATTGCAGTGAGAGATAAAGATGACATTTGATGTCAAACTCAACTCAAATTTTTTTTATGTAATTTTAAATAAAAGGCATCTGCACCTTGGCTGCATCCCCTGAATGCCAGGGAATTCTGGCATGGAAGTAAACCTGTGTCATGATGCCAGCACATGTTGGTGCTAGATGTAGCAGCAAAGCTGATTTCTGGGGTGGAATCCATATCTTGGTGTCATCACAGAAAAGGCAGTTGTCAGATTTTTTTCCTTCAAAATGTGGAAACAGAAAAGTAAAATCTGTATGCCCCTAATCCTCCAATTTACACATGTGAAAAAAAATGAAGGCTGGAGCCTTCTGGAGTGTTAGCCGTAGTCTACTCACAGCAGATGTCTTATTTATTTTATCACATGTTACCTGACTAGATAATCCAAGAACCAGAGTAGGTAAGACCACTAATGGTAGTGGAAAACCACGAAGGCTGGGCAGGACAACACATCATATAAAATCTATAGTTTTATAAACATATAAATCTATAAAAAGAATCAAGACACAAAGTATGCTTTAGCCTGCAAATTCCTCAAAATAATGATTAAGTCATACAGGATGTAATATAGCAGCAGAAATTATGAATAAGAATAATTAGGAGTGCATTTAGCTGCATTAACGCAGTTAGGATCAGAATTTTGCTCCAGACCTTTTTCTGTTTTCATCTGGACTTGCAGAGCCTCACAGCGCACTGCTGTCCAGGTCAACTAACGTCAACAGTCATTGTTTCACCAAATCCACCGTCTCACCAGCCTCATGGTCGGTCTGACAAAAGTTAGATGTGAAACTGCAGGTAGCACCTTGAGCACAGGGTGTAGGACAGATTCCCCGGGGTGTAGTGCTTGAAGCCCCAAGGGCACAGCGGCAGAAGCAGCCCTGTAGTTGGTAGGATGGCTTGGGCAGGTCAGACAAACACAGCCAGCACCAGCCTGGCCCCTCACACCTTGAACCAGCAGCAGAAGGCAGCAGACATCTTTGGAGGCTGCATGAGAGCATGGATGAGGAAACTCTTAAACTGACAATAAATAAAAGCACAAGGAAGCTTTCTTGTTAGACACTTCCCATACACTCCTAGAAAACCTCTCCGGGTCTGACCAAGACCAACAGCCAGGGCGGCTCACATGGAAACTGCCCAGGAGGTGCAGCTCAATGATGGGATGTAGGAGCATCCTCTGATCTGGGAGAAGGCAGCAAGACCAGAAAGTGTCTTGCCTTAAACACAAGAGGAGAGACCTGGTCATTGTGGATGGTCTCAACAGAATATAAACCATACTGTTGCATTAATAAAAAAAAATAGAAATCATATTTGGTATATGCAAATTCTATAAATCAAATAGATATGGGCCTGGCTGCCTGAGAGTAAAGCCCCATTAATTACTTAGATAGTCTCAAACCAGGTGTCTCAAATCCAGTATACACCTTTCATACACATCACTTCCCTTAGGGGCAGTAAAAAAAGTACATAAAATAAAACCCAACATAAAACGTACAAAGAGAAAACAAGTCAACATCATCTCTGAGGAAGAGCACAGACCAGCACACCACCTGAAGAACCAGCCAGAAAGATTATTTGGATTAGTCTTCCAATTATACAGCATAGAATGGGAAAAAAATGATTTTTATAAGGCAATGACTCCAAACTTGACCGACTTCTCCAAAGCTTTTCTGAAAAATCAAAACAACCTCATGATCAAATCTGTGCATTGCTGCCAAGTTTTGTTTGTTTCTCCTCCTGAAAGGATTCTTTAAACAGCAGCAAGGCAGGAAGCAAAGAGAAAGGCACCACAGTGACATCTAAAGACATCAGTGTACATACAGCATTGTACATAAAATCCCTGAATGAAAATAATCTGTTCATCCACCCGTTCATCTAAAGCAAATTCCTTCTTGCCCTGCCGATGAGATCAGCAGTGGGTTATCCCAGAAGCAGGTTATCCTGGCAGCTGCTGCAGTTTGCAGCCACCTAGCATGCTCCTGCGGCTGCTTCAGGCAGGGGGTCTGGGTGCTGGGGCAGGGATGGGCACAGCAAACCTTGACACAGCAAAGCTTAGATCTAGTCACAGCCCGTACTCTGAGAGTCATAACACCAGTATGGTTGTGACGCTGCTCTTGATTGATCCAGCAGTTACGTACCTCATCATACTCCTCCAGAGGCCACAGGCTTCTAAAATGGTGTTTGGGCCTGCAGATCTCACTGTGGTCATAGCTCAACATCTTTTTCTATCCAGTTTTGAAAAATAAAATGAATCAAATATGATTTGCTAGAACACGGGTTTTACCAATGAGATTTTGCACATTGCTCATCCGCACGTCTTGGTCATAACAATCCCTACAAGTGGCATCATCAGCACCAAGTTGGGGTGAAGGCAGAGGGGACAGGGAGGGTGAAATCACTGCATCTTCTCCATTCTCCCTGGGGCAGATACATTCTTCGGGGTTCCCCAAGGGCAACTGCTGCTGCAGGGGTCATCTGGCAGGCAGAGTCCACCTTGGTCTCCTCTGAAAGCACAGACAGAACCTAGCAGAGGAAAAAATTCTGAAGTCAACGCTCCTCAGGTTCTACCCATCTCTGTCCACACCTGAGAGGCAAGCTCAAATCAGAAGCAAAAATATTACACAAATTTGCAAGAGTTTAAGGGAAAGTGACTATAAACAACGCTAAAACCCCAGTTACTTCAAGTACGGCATCCTGCAGGAACTGCTGAGGCAGATGGATTCTGAACAAAGATTATTTTATGATAATGCCACAAGGCCAAGGAGCTTAGCGCAATTCAGAGCTCTGTCTGAGCACTGATAAATTCAAAAGCAAAGCTCACGATATTCTCACTTAGCCCACTATGAAGGTGGAGCACTGAGAGGAGATGTCAGGCAGAAAACGGGCAGTATCAGAGACAGGCACGATGCAAAGGGACCCTTCTGTGAACCCGGGACCCTCTGGTTTTCCTCTCTTCTCCATCTTCTGGGGCAGAGATCCACGCTGCAGGAGGGATATGCATGAAGTCAACCCCCGCTTCTGAAAATTTCGATATTGCAACCAGACTTCTATATTATTAACGTTCTAGATTTTTAATTTTTTGCATTTTACTTTGTTACACAAAAATAGGATGCGGGATGTAAAACCAACATCCATGCATCACGTTCTACAGTCTCATTGAGGAAAATACAAACACCTTGTAGGTGCTGGTGATAGAGGCAGACCCTTCGCTGGATGGTGTGCTTTGCACTCAGATCCCAGTCGTTGCTTCAAGACCACATGTGGAAGAAGCACCTGCAGAAATCCCTCAGAGGCGCTTTATAAAGCTTTGCTTCCTCACCAACACACCCAGAGCCATGAATAGTAAACAGAGTTGTGCCACATAAGGTACCAGTTACAGTCACAGACTTCTTACACTTCAGTGTTAAATCCCCACAACAAACAGCTGCTGTGGCTCCTCTGCAAGGCAGAGTATCACCCTTCACTCACAGCCACATGGAAAACGAACCAGCCCAGTGTGTTTCCAAGCCAGCTATTACTTATTACCTACCAAATCTGAAATCTAAATACAGGTTTATTTGCGTAGCACTTACCAGCTCACCACTTGTCATCTTCCTAGCATTTCAGTACTCCTAACTTTGAAGGGCCAGTGTCAAAGCCTTTGAACTGGTTTGAATCTATAGCAGGCATCTGCGTGTATGTACAGAAATATATACAATGTTTTACAGAAGTATCTGACGCTATCCTCTAGTTCAGAAACTGTGGAAAATTGTGCTACAAGCATGTGGTTTTTAAGGTTTATGGCTTAACTTCCACAGTTTGGCTAGATGAGACCTGACAGTTTATCAGCTTGGAACTGGTATTATATAGCCCCTCCCCATCCTCAGAGCAAACAACAGACTGTGTGTGCAGGACTATACAGAACATAATGCAGATATTTCTTACAGTGCAAACTCAAACAGGTGCACATTGCAGCACAGTGGTGCTGTGGACTGTAGCAGCTACAGAAGCTGGAGCAATTCACCGTGCCAGTACCCACTGCTCTCACCACTCATTCACAAATAGTCCTTGGCAATGGGAATGGCGTGAATGTTAGCCGCACAAAGGCTGTGCAACTCTGCTGCAGAGGCAACAGCCAAACCAAACAAGGAGTTCAGATTTAAAAGAAGGAAAAGTGGTGTCTGGGTTGAGCAGAAGGGGGGATGTCACTCTCTGTGCCACTGAAACAGAAACGTTGTTACCGTGAATAAATAAGAAGTGATCGTTTTCTCCTGTGTCTTGGGCTCTAATTCTGGCATTAGATGGGCAATCTCCTATCACCATATCGCTCATAAAATCATTTTAATAATTACTTTCATGCTTGATCACACCCTCCTATCATTAATAGCACTGGCCGTGTGCAAATATAGCAAATAGTGAATGTCGGAGGTTATTTGAGCATGTTACTTTGAAGCTGAACTGCCACTTACCTATTGGGGGGGTGCATTTTTCTGGGGGAAAAAAAAGCCTATAGCGTTTTGTTTACAGAACATAAAAAGAACTGTGGTACTGAGGAAGAGAAAATGAACCATAAAATGCTGTTGTTTTGCCTGTTCTTTATTTCCTTCCTAGGGTAGCCAACCCCTCTTGCTTTCTATTGTATGCATCACATTGTGTTGTCTTTGTCATAAAGGGGCTTTCTACGTGTCACTCTGTTCTGGAGCTTCTTCCCCTCTGGACCTTGGCTGCACGACAGATATGGAAGCCACTTGTGAGGGCCCTCAGGCACTCCAGACACACTTGATATTTCACAATAAATCTGTATTTATCTAAAAAAGAGCTCCCATGTACTTGCACCAAATTATTTACACCATGCTTGTGTATTTGGCCTCTATGCTCTGCATGAGCTGCAGTTTCAGGTTTCTGACAAAGAGTTTCTGGAAAGTTCCTTTATATTTACATGGAGGTCCCAGCATAGCTCATGTAAGATCCACTAAAAGCAAAATTGCACTGGAGGAGAAAGCCCTCTGCAGAAATAACGACAACCTGTAAATGTGAAGAATGAACTGACAGAAGTAGTAGCAAAAATTTTATCACATCCAGCCAGTACAGGCCCAGGGAAATTTATAGAATAAGGTTAATAAAAACAGGATGGAAAATAAATAGTGGAAGGCAGGCTCAAAGCAGCATTTATTTATTTATGTTGAGTGCCTCATTCACTGCTGACCTACTAAAGAGATATCCAGAGAAATACCAAAACTGTGCAGTGCTCATCCAGTGAAAATCGTGCAGGGCTACGGCAAGTTCCAGGTGCAAAGGCGCTGCTGATGTAAGCTCATCATCTGTCCAGGTTTTAAAGTCAACTGGTAATACTAACGTCATCTAAATGTTCACATTTTCCAAGCCCTCAAAACATTGTCTTTCCAAATACTATTCTTATCAAATATAATTCTTGCCATTCACGGCTTTTGCCTGGCAGTTTCAGATGACTAAAGAGTTTGCTAACAATGTTCTCACACCATCTTTTTGCTCAAAATATACTGAAATGATCTGGTTATAAAAACTATGGTAGTTAAGATCAATTCATGGTTATTGCTACTTCTTCTAAATGCATTGTCAAGCTTCTTGAGACTGTGGGCTTTCAAGGTTACCACAAATCAAAGGCTATTTTGGCTTGCTCTTCAGAAGTCCAGCTAGAGTTGAGCCACACACAGTAAAACAATCCTTGAAACACATCTGCACAGCAAACAATATGTGGACATTTATTTGCTCCCATCAGCACCTCAACCTGGTGCGTGTCCCCCAGACAGACTCTCCTTGGATAATAGTTGCTTTTCACAACCCAGCTAAGTGAACTGTAGTCGAACTGGATAGAGAACAGGGAGGAAAGTAAGAGATTCCCTATCAGACTCTTCTAGAAACTCATTTTTGTTCCTTAATAAGAAAAAGCGTCCAAGCACTGACGGAGGAAATACTTTCCACTTGTGCCAAAATAAAAATAAAGATTTTTCTCAAATGTTAGCACCTCAGGTCAAAAAAAATTACCCTTCAGGTGAAATACTGTAGAAGCTTGCTGTGGAAAAGGCACCAATCCAAATTCATTCTATGTGTACTGGCTTCTGCCCTTTTCCTTCTGCCATCTCTCATTGTTTCACATGCTCACCACGCTCAACTGAAGAAGTCTTTAAGGTGCATTCACGCCAGCTGGAGTTCAAGGAGTAACTGAAGGAAAATAGTGAATTAAAGAGGGTGAGGTTATTGTAAGTTACTTCTTCCTCTGACTCCTCATCTGGCAATTTAACCATCGTGGATGCCAGCAGAGTTCAGACAAGCTCTCCTGGGAATCCAGCAGCAGTCCACCCGTGCATTGCCTCCAAATGTAGCCCAGTGCACCAGCAGAAGTGGATAGCTGTGGGTAGGCTGGAGGTGGTTACATTTCAGATGACAGTTGTCCTTACAGCCATATTTAGTAATGGTTTGGTCACCTGAGGATCTCTCTCCGGCTCTCCAGGCACTGCAGTAGCATGGGTTTGCCTGCCAGCTGCCTGCAATGTCTCAAACACTTTAGGATGGGAGGAAGGTCCTCAGATGCCGATGTTTAGGTAGATGAGTCACAAGCCAAGTACCACCAATAGTGCCTCTTCCTAGACTTGCTGAGATTCACATCAGTATTTTGCCCTTTCTCTCTCATCATCATTTTTCTTTATCAAGCTGACATAAAAAGCAAGTAAACGTATGCCAAAATTCCTGTTCCTGCTCTCTGGACCTTCCAGCCTTTTAGTAATGAATCTGCAATATTAGAAAACAGTGTTTTCCTCAAACTTATCTTTCTTTTCTATTTCCACTTTACTCATTTCAGTGCTCCGCTGAGCAGCCTTGAGCATCCTGAGAATCCCAATCAGAATCCACTGTGCTGCCCCATTTTTGAACTTTGCTTTGAAAATCAACTTTAATTGTCATTGCGTTGGCTTCCAAGTCTGGATAGCCTACAGCTGTCCTGGCTGCAGTGGTCGGCATCACCAAGAGGGAAATCACCAGGCTGCAGGCAGCAGAAACCCGCTCAGCCTCTCTCTTGGCTGCAGTACTGCATCACCATCTTGCTGAACAGGTTTGGACTGTGTTAATGTGCTGGGCAAATTAGTCAGCCAATACGTTGGTGTCACCCAGGGTCTTTCTATTAGTTTTAATGGGCTTTGGGTCAGACCCTTACACAGGAGTGGCTAGCAAATGACCAATCATAAAAACCCCTTCTGGTGACATGCTAAATATTCTCAAACATATAAAAATGTTCTCAACGGTTTATGACAAAGAGCAGCCACTCCTCATGACACTGTGCTCGCACAAAAACTCACCATAGACTAACACAGCCACAAGATTTTTATGTCATTCTGTGAACATTCTGCATGAGGAGTGCTGCAGCGACCATTTCAGAAGCTCACTCAGACATACCATTAATAGAAGCAGGTTTGAACCTTGGAATGCATTCAGACCCCAAAATATCCCATTTAAAAAGGACCAGCAGACAGGTAACAACTTGGCTGCTGTCTCCCACAAAATGTCTATGGCTTTGGATGAGAAATTAGAGCTGTGATGAATGAAGTGCCTAAAGTGACAATGATCTCCATCGAGATGAGGTTAAGTTTGTGAGAGAGACCTTCTGCACAGCAGCGTACCAACCACTGAGCTCAAGCAGAAAGTAACCGCAGCTGCTGCATCTTACCAGGAGCATGCAGGAACCCAAGACAGCATTGGCACTGCAAGGCAGACACAGCAAATGAAGCTGCTGAAAGGAGGGCAAGCAGGGACAGTACACAAGGATAGCATGATAGGATCATTGTAATGATGCTGTTTGGACAAAGCCTCTGCCCAGCCAGGCTGCTGCTGAAGTGAGTCCTTTTGGCTTCCCCAGCACTACCTGGGGAGGGAGGTTTCTAAAAGCAGAGGCAGCACCGCTGGCTGAGAGAAACCCTGGCTCACTCCGCTGCTGAGACCAGGAGATGTCAAACTGGAACTGAAACACCAAAACCAGAGCTGTATTTCTCCTTTCTTGTCCTCCTCCTTGTGCATGTACGTAATTGACTTTAATTAAGCTCGCATAGCATCTAAACCGTGAAACCTAAATGTCTCTGGGATCAAACAGCAGCATCAGGAGAGAAATTACTGCAGCGTAACATATAAATATTATTTCACAAATGAGAAAATCATAGGCTGTTTTTCTTTTCCCTAGATCATTTTTTTAAACTTTCTGCCTGCTCACTCTTTTGCTTCCCCTTTGGTAAGAGATCACCAGCAACAGATAAATAGTACCCAGGAGAGAGTTGAAGTCAGTTTTAGAGGAAGCCAGGCTGCAGACAATATAAATATTGTATTAGTCCATTTCAGTTAAAGGTCTTCCCAGCTGCTGAGACTGAGTCACATCACCAGGAAACCAGAGAGCACTGTGCCATGATGACCCACTGCAAGCAAACAAACTATACTTAATGCATTTAACCAATAAAATACAGAGATTCTGGGATTTGCCAGGCTCTCTCAGCCACATACACATCTACACCTTGTTACTGACAGCAACAGTGCCTCTTCTGAACAGTTTCTCTTCCTTGTTTTGGATAGACACACAACCTTTACCAGAGACACCATTTCATTTAAATCCTCCAGGCTCTGCTCCTGGAGGAGCAAGGCAGGACAGTGGGCTGTTATTGCACGTATTTTCTGGTGCAATAATTAGTACTTTGAACCTTCTAGCTTGGAGTCGAGCCTCAACCCTTCCCTAGCCTGCTGTCTTTCCTCCTCTGCAGGAATATTTTCCCCTGCCAGAGTGCTGACTCTATACAGGTCACCCATACCCCATACCAGACCACGCTCCTGCCCTGTGCTTCTGCAGTGTCAGGATAACCTGGGTGTCAGAAGTCTACATGGGGAAGCATGAGGAGAAGAAACCCTTTCAGCGTTACCCAGCAGGGACAGAGACAGTTTCTGCCTCCCTAACTGGCAGCTGGCAGGGCAGGGTGTCCAGAATAATGTGGCCAGAGCAGCACAGCGCTCGCCTCTTCTGCCCTGGCATCCACCAGTTCTTGAGGCACTGGGTATTGCTGACCCTGCAGCACAGGAGCAACATAGACATGGATCTTGGTTCACCCCAAGCTTTAACTAAACTTCCTATACTCTGGCAAAAGCAAAAAACAAATGACTGGTTTCGTAAATGCGGCTTTTTCCCAGAGTTTCTAGCTAGCTATAACCACACCAAACCCAAACCCAGTAATCCAACTGATTGCATACCTGCTGCAGCAAACAGCCACTAGACTTTTCATGTTTTCTTTTGTTAACTACAGAACCACTACTGCAATGACCACCTTTGCAATAATCAGGGCCAATGTTCAGATCCTCCTCATTAATCCCACACTCATGATCTTCCTTCTCTCCCACAACGAGCTCCTCCCACTATCAGAAACCTGATTAGCAAATGAATACCAACTATTTGTGCAAAAGGAGCCCTAACTCTCAATTAAGGATTTAATTTCTTCCATTTTTCATGGATTCCTTGCTGTGTCAGATCCCTCCTTTCTTGCTGTGACCAGACTCCCACTGACTCATGATCAGTAATTACCTGAAGTTCACAAATATTTCATACAGCAGAAATGATGTGGACTAATTCACATCTCTTTTATGTTGCTAAAACACTAAGCAATTTCACCAATTTCAGCAGTAACCCTAGTTTACTTTCAGTGCAGGGGTGATCAGGTGTCAGCTGGTAATTAATATACACTAATTGCAAGCCCACTGTGTGAGATTCAGATATTTATCTGTCCCTCCTGACATCCTTAAAATATTTAGTAGAAGGCAGACACTAAGAACATTTCAAACTGTGCAGTTAAAATTAATCATAACTATGACAAATGCAAATAGAGGAGTTATACTTATTTGCTTGGTTCAGCTATGGGAGTCACTATATGCACATACAGGAGAACTGTATGCAAAAGAAAGTTATTATTTTGCTATATTTTGACCTTCCTGTGTTCAAAAAAGTCTTCAGAAACTCCAAGCAGAGGGTGTTAACAATTTCGTCATGAGGACTAATTGCTGTGGAGCTAGTGCAGTGCAAATCCAGCAAGCAACTCAGGATCTTTCTTTTCTCCTTAGAAGACATCATCTATACGTGCAGCTGTAAGCTTGTGGAATGCAAACAAATGAAGTATCGGTGTGATAGCTTCACTTTCAGTGAATGTAAATAACTAAACAATTAGTCATTTAAAATATTAATGTTGATATCTGATGGTTTTTCATGTGTAGGTATTGCTGCTTGTAAGATGAGCAGGAACGTTGAAATTTAAAGGAAATGCTAAGTTTGGCATCAGCTTTTTGCTGGTTAGAAAGAGACGGTACCTGGAGGTAATTGCTTGAAGAAGTAGCACTAATTTTGTTTTCACATCCTGCTTACAGAGTAAAGACTTATTCTAATTTGTATATTTTACAAAGTCATAAAGTCTGATGCTGTAATCCTCATTGTATTTTAACATGGGCCATTAGGATAAACGGCAGAACTTGCATGCTGTGAATGCAATAAACAGCCCCAAATGTATCTTACCTATCTATATATTTTTTAATTATGTTTAATCTTTGGAATATGAACTATATAAAGGACAGGTGAGGGGAGAAATGAAAAGGAATATACATACTGTGTGACATCGTTAGTATTCCAGGGTGAGAAAGCAGCAAACAGATGGTTTACCATGTGCCCTTTCATTAGAAAAGCCACCTGCCAACTCGTTCCCATTTTCCCTTTACTGAGTTATCAGATGCATATAAATGAAAGTATTCCTGGGATAGGCAGAAACGCTCATCTGTAGTAAGAGCGCGCTGCCGTTTGTGAATGAGCCTGGCTGCAGTAGCTGCTCTTCAATATATGCTAAATAGAGCACCTTTTAGAGCAAAACTTTGAACGTATATTGTCTGTGTGCTCTAAATTAAGCAGCCCATGAATTAAAAAAGCCCTTTTATTCCGACAGTAACAGCAGCCTTTGATACAGTTCTGAGTTTAACTTCTGGATGGTTCTTTGGCAGCAAGTGTTGCTCTCGTTACCTTGCAGGTGTGTAGACTTAGTCACAGCAAGGAGAAAGGATTTTGTTTACTCCAGTGAAGTCAAAGTAATACTGCTGCAGTTCTGGCCTGGGAGCCTTAACCTCCAGTGCCAACCTGGGGCTTCTGCAGAGAGGGCAGCCGGCCACCCGGGCTTTTGCTGGCAATGTTGCAGAAAAGGCTTTCACTTCCTATCACACTACAAATAGCCAGAAACTGGATTATTCAGCATTGTTTATTCACTCCAAAACAGGGATTGGTTGTGTTTATGGCACAGAAATATAGAAGGGCTCAGAGAAATCCTACAGAAGCCACTGAGTCCCCCTGACACGCACCCACACACAAGTATTTGCACATAAACTTACATGTGTGCACATACATGCTTGCAAGCACGTGATGCACATTCTTTGGTTCAGTAAAGCTCTGGAAGACTCTCCAGGGTAAGAGCAAAACACCCATCTCTGTCTTCCTGACCACTTTCTTTCTCTGTGTTTTTGGAGACATAACATATGAGGGTAACATATGAGTTACCCTTTTCTGATGACAGTAAATTACTGCACTTGTTTCTCCTGGGAAAATATCTTTGTGATAAAATATCATTTGGAGTGCCATAACTTCACTTCAGCTATTTGCAACAGGAAGAAAAACACATTCAGTGTTGGCCTCAGGTGTGACTTAAAAGCAATTCTAAAGCATATAAAAGTCATCACATCAAGGAAAATGTGGGTTTCTCTCAGAGGCGTGTGTTTGTGCATGCATATACCAAATATTTATCCCATACCTATTTGATAAATGCCTTACTTCTCAAATTGCAGGTAAGGGAGTTGATTCTATAGTAATTTTGTACTTTAATCATGACAAATTTTGCTTTTATACTAATAATATTGTCATCCCGTTGTTGTTGTTTCAATTTCTTTCTCTACTGCTGATAAATGAAAGTTAATTGAATTTAATAATGTAAACGGTAGGAGCAAGCCCATTAGCTACTCTGAGCTACTTGAATTGTACTCGTTGTTATCAATTAACTAACCAAACAATAAGATGCTGACTCAGCAACTGGAGACTAAGATCTCCTCCCCAGTTTTTTACCAGCTTCAGTCCCAGGATAGGGAGTCTTCGTCATTGGTACATTATTCATGAAATTAATGAAGCCTTGTCACTGAAAGATATAAATTTTTGGTACTCAATGTTCATGAGATATTTTGCCTCATGTTGTCGAGAACAGAGATGCCATGAAGGTTACTGTGGACTAATGAAGCAAAAGGGTCTGGATTTTCTGCAATTGCTGGAATTTATAACTTCCATTTCCATTAAACAATATCTTCATGTGGGAATTCAGATTTTCAAGAAGGGAAGAGAGTGGGGACCAATTTCCAAAATTTCCCCACGGTATCTGTAGCCTGTAATGCTTTTATTGTCTCCACTAAACAGGTACATGCTTATGACACACAGAAAGTTTTTTTTTTTGAGAGTATTCTTTGAAACATTACCTTGACAGGAACCAGCTCATGCCTGAAAACAAGGTTTTTGATTTCTTCCCTTATCTGTGGGCTGGAGAGTGGTTAGCACATGACAGGGTCCTTCATAGTAAAATCTTACAGAAAGAAGAGAGTTTCTTGCAAGTCATGCTCTGTCTTGACAAGAACAGCATTTGGGCAGAGTGTTTGGATTTGAAATTTCAAGGGTGAAAAAAGGGTGTTAAAATTCTGAGCTAAAGCGTGTTTATTCTTCCAGCATAAATTACACAGTTGCTTAATATTGTTTACTAGTGTAAAAAATGCGCTTATAACATTCAGGCAAACATAGCAAACACCCAAATGCACATATTTGATAGATCTCTCAAAGAAAACAAGGTAGGTACCAGTATCCACGACAACAAAGCCACTAAGATCCATGGGAATGTGAGCAAGATACTGTTTAGCATTATGTAAATTTAAGAAAAAAACAGTACTACGAAGGGCAGGGGGTGTTGTGCATACATGTTAAATTTATTACCTATCCCCACTCAGACGTCTTGATGTTTTGGGGCCGCAATGCTGGGGGGTTGTCAGGAGGTAGGAGAACCTGATCTCACTGCAGAAAGAGCAGCCCCAATACCTTATCAGGCAGCCTGGGAGAGCAGTGGGCAGTCCAGAGCGAGCTGTGGGGATGATGCCAGTGTGGGTCTGCATCCCCTGCATCCCACAGCGGCACGCAGGATCGAGGTGGGAGAGGAGTGGTGGTGGCACAGCTCTGGAGTTCTTCTGGTCACCTGCCCACCATGGGTGGTTTTGTTGGACATGCTCTAGAATGTGAAGTCCCATAAACTGCTATTTTCAGTGTTTGTTCTAGAGGATATGTCAGCCTTCATCAGAAGTTTGACTATGCTCTACATCAGCATGAGAAAGACTGGAAGGCAGAATTCGTATAAACTGTTACTCAAGCAAGAAACTTCCGATACTGCTGAATACAGTTTTAAGGGTTAACAGTTCATTCTACTGCCTCAGTTTCATAATTCTTTATTTCTGACATAGCAAATTATCAAGAGCAAAAGTGACTAGAAAGTGGGTAACTTTGGGACAGCAATTATTTCATTTGAAATGAGGGTCACTGGATAATGCACAGTACAGTTTCTCTATGAAAGGTTTTTTGGTTTTGGGGCGGGGGTGGTATCCACAAATACCTTTATATTTCCTGAGAAAAAAGCTGTGTGAACCCAGAGTGCCAGTTGAAAAATCTGTTGTTATGTTTATGAACTATACAACTGGCCAGATTTTGTGACATGAGCAGCAATTTAGCAAAGGAACAAAACCAAAACAATTTGTGCCTGGGTGAAAACCATCTACACAAAATGTCAGCTCAGGGCAACTTCTTACAGATAGAATATAGTAATTATAACTCCTGAGAGCAAGTTCATAATGGAATCGTTGGCACAACCTTAACTACAGTGATAGGAACAAAATGGTGTTAGGCGTTTGCTACGGTGAATTAAGGAACACAAGGTTCTTTGCAAATCTGCCAGCTCTCCAGTGTCCGAGAGATGAGGGTGTGAATGCCAGTTGCCCATCAATAGCTGGAGGAGTGGAAGAGCCAGCTCTTGGAGTGCAGGGGCCACGCTCTCCATGGGCAGGGCTGGGCTGGGACCCCAAATCCAGAGAGGGTAGCAGCTCCCTGCCACAGTCCTGGCAGAACTAGTGGTCCCACGGAAGGATGAGAGCCAGAGACACAGCTGTTTACTTGGGCCACCAGCAGAGAGCTGGTAGTTGAATTCTCCTCCTCCTCCCCAACATTTTCCCGTCTTCACAGTGCGAGATTGGTACGGGGCCATTTTTCAATGGCTGTGAGTACCACACCTCAGTGCTCAGTGGCAGCACCTTGGACCACGGGGTAACATTTGTGTGTGAACATCACCTTGCTTTTATGCTACCACAAGAAAAAATCACATATGGGAACCGTAGGCTGATGGGGAGGCGCCAATTACCTGTGTAGTCCTCTCTGTGATGGGATCAGTGAAGGCTTACTGAATACACACAACAACCTTTTTGACTGAATCGATTGCCTCGAGGATTTTCCTCCTGCCTCCAACCCACTAACACAAACAGGAGCTCCGGCACGGCCCTGGCCAGACCCACCAGTCTGCTCGGTGTTGTGCTTTGGGTGGCTCACAGCCGTGCCAACACGAATCCCTGCCCTGACCCCACTCCACCCCCAGCATTGCCCTTCTACCCAGCACATCAGCCTGCAGTTCTTCTGCATGCTTACTCTGTTCAATGAGAAGGGAAATCAACTGTTTCGCAGCCTGCTTCACTGCCTGGATAACACACCCTGCCCTTTTGTATCCAGCGGGGCTGAACATTTTCAGCTTGGCATAAATTAATTTAGCCTGCAGTAGTAAAGTGCATTACAGAGATGATTATATTCCTGTACTAAAGCGTGTGCACCTTAATAAAAGCCCAGCTAGACTACATATGGAAAAGGCAACACTGCGGATTTATCTTTTTCTCTGCATTCTTTTATAGCCTCCATTTGCTTTTGTTCTCTTTTTTTATCCTTTTTGCTTTTATGTTTGCAAGTGATAAGTTTTTCCATGTTTTACATTTCATATGTAGTTTATCTCTTTATTTTGTACTCATTTTGCATTGAAAATGGAATGAGTCTTTAGAATAATACAGTCGATATTGAATTTTTTAAATTGCTGTTGGGTATATACTGCATAAGGTGGTTATCTGATCTCTAACTTAATCATTTGAAAATATTGCTGTGGGGAAAGCTGGCTTGGTAGCAACGAGACCCCTATGCTTTCATAAAATTTATTTAACTATAACCCATTATAAAGCATTAATATAGGTTTCATTTACTTTCTGTCGCATTCAGGTCAAATTCATTGTATCCCATTACTGAAATCACACCAAAAATGAATTTGGAAACATATACTCTCTATGCAGGATGTTATTTAAGCTTATCACAATATACTACTGCACTCTGGATTTCCTAGTTACTAAAGTCAGTAAAAACAAACAAAATGAGGGGTTTGTTGTAGTTCAAAAGTTGAGGCTCAGGGCCCAGATAGAACTTTATGTATTTGTTCTACTGGAAGTAATGGATGTCAAAAGCAGAAGGAAAGCCAGTTAAAACCCTAAACATTTCCAGTACCTTGGAAAACCCTTCGCACAGCACTGGAATTTCAAATGCCGCAGCCACATCTCACTCCTGTCTACTGTAGCTGGAACAAGAAGCACAGCACCTTTTCACAATAATAATCAGTTGCTGGTATACTATTAGTGTTGTTTTAATGCTTTGCATAAATATCTGTCTCACATTCTTTACTGGCAGTTCTGCAATGTTAGCACAGTGCCGTGCAGTGCACGGTCTTAACTCGGCACACAAGCAGCAATCCTGCTGATGGAAACGCCCCATTCAGTGTCAGTCTGGATAGATCAGCCATTGCGTGGGGAAAGAGGTACCATACATCTACTAAACGCACTTCTGCCAACAACCCGCATTGCTGCCACAACCCACAAAATTACTTCCCAGTGCCGGATTTGAAATCCAAGTGCATCGTGGTGACTGTAATGAGGAAAATCCAGAGTCACTCCACTGGCAGTAAGGCACCCATCTGGCCCCGCACCAGGCTGACTGGGCACAAAACTCTGCTGTGTGGGCTGGACTCACAATTCCCAAAAGTCTGTCCCCCCAAAGCAGCGATGCCTCGTGTAGATACAGCAAAAGCAGTTCAGAAGAGAGAGTCCTGCGAGGTGAACCAGGGCCAGGGCTCTGCTCGGTCCCAGTCACGTCAGAGCTGACTATGTAAATGCCAACAGCAACTCAGGCCTGAGGCATCACAACTGTGCTGGCTTGGGCACCCACTGCTTATTGAGATGAGCTGCTGTTGAAGAGGTTTTCCTGCTGGACATGTTTCTGATTTTCACTGGACCGGATCTACCTACGTAGCATTCAGCCTGCAGGACAGTTTGGTACGGATGATAAATCATGACAAGGCGTGTTGCCATGCTTAACGTCTGCAGGCATGGATGCTTCAAACAAAGCTTGGAAGCCGCAGTCTTGGAGAGTTCCTTGTGTCACAACTGTGTTTTTACTACTACATTAATTCAGGCTGTTAAAGGGATCTAAATGGAATTATTTCTTCTAGAATTTTTACTCAGTGTTACAGTGATCACAATGCAGAATGAGGGCAATGTTAAATTGTAATCTCCACCAGAGCCGACCCTTGGAACAACATTCGGATCATACCATCTGCTGAGGATCGTGCCAAATCGGGCAGCTTTGGCCCTATCTGACTACGGTGGAAGTAGAGGAGAGGAAGCAGCTTCCATTGATAAGCACCCAGATGGACAAATCCAAATACCTACAGAATCAGGGAAAAGGAGAGAGTTTGACTTGAGATATTCTTACGTTGATTTCTCTTCACATTGCTAAATGTGAGATATTGTACCTCAAGGACTGTAGATATGAAGTTAGAGAATTATATTTAAATAATGTGAATCTATAAAGTCCATTTTCCCATTCTTAACTCACCCCGAAACAAATTTTGGAGGCATTTATGTCAGACTGCAAAAGCAAGCAGGGATTCTTTATTTTCAGTGTAACCTAGTCATTCTGGTTTTTATGAGTTTATCTCTATAGGACCCACAGATTTTTCATGCTTTATAAGCAAATCCAACGCATCTGCTCCAGCTCCCCTTTCCTCTGGTGTTCAGCATCAGAGGTTTAACAGGGAAGGCGACAAACTTCCATAGCTGATAGCTAACAAATGCAAGATGCACAACAAAGCTGCTATAATGCCATGTTAATCTATGCTCTGAAGCTTCTAACTAATAAAATCAAATATTTTAAAATATTTTCTGTATTTTCCGTAGTTACAGTATGTGGAAATTCTTAGTATTTATTATGAATATGACAGCTTTCAGCAAGTTGTTCATTGTTCATAGTTCAATAGTTGTTCATTGTTGATGTAAAGTAAGGGCAGTTTTAAGTTGGTTGCCGCCTCTTTTATGAGACATAAACTTGTGCCTGACTGTCCCTGGATCTTTGAATTTCTTACTCTACCAAAAGAGAAGGTGAATACTTTTCTTCCTTTTGATTTCAGGGGTCATTCTAGTCACCAGTACAAGTTGCTAAACCTCTGACACCAAAGTCGACTGCAGCATAAATCAGTGGATGGATCTAGTCTGTTAGATTCTTTATGTATCTAGGGGAAGTAGATATCAGGTTTGATTTTTCAGGCAATTACATGCCTTTGATTTCAAAGGCATTTCTCTGGTATAAAACCAAGGTATCAGAGTGAAGAATTAGTCTGCCTGAAATTAATATCACTTTCCATACACTGATGTGAGGGTACAGGTGTTTCAGTAGAAAGTAAAGGATTAAAAAGATAGGATGCTGAGGAAAATGAATACTTGCACAAATGAAAAGCAAGTAAAGCAGACTTTGAATGTTAACTTTCCTTCAAGTGTAATTTTTCTTGCATTATAAAAATGGTTAACATAAAAGCATTTCATATTTGTTTTTCTGGAAATTCTTGAAGGAGTACATTGTGTATTCCCAATAGAGAAAAGCAGCACCGTACAATTGATGAAAACACTGCAGAGAGCCAGGCTCATTCAAGTTTCTGCAGCTGTGGTATACACTAGGATTTTCTGCACCTTATTTCCCTGTGCCAGGTGAGATCCACAGCTAAAGTTGCCTCCTGAATTCCTAGTTGGATCAGTATTAACTTGAGGACGTTATACTGATTATAACTAGTGTAGCCAGCCACACTTTGGAACGTATTAGATCTTGTCCTGCACACTCAGCTGTGTCCAATGAAGCTGATTTCCTCCACAACCATGAAGTGAGGATTTGGTCCTTCATATTAATTCTAATTTGATCATTCCCAGATGAGTCCAAAAGGTCACCGAGTCTTTCTGAAAGGGATAAAGTGGTATGAAATCCCAAACTTCACAATGAGGATTCTCACCATCAGAGCTGCAGGAAAGCCTGACCAACGCCTTGCACACTTGACCTTTAAAGTAACATGTCTTGACTGCTTCTGCAATGTACCTCATCTCCAGAGTTTATTGGGTTTTCAAGCAGTGAGAAGAAGTAACCCACTACTGACAGAGGTGGGTGCTGCTTTTCTTATAGACAAGAATCAAATTACAGGACATTTAGCACAGAGTAGTTCTAATGTCACCCATCAGAAGAAATACAATATGTCCAAATTCAGAATTTTCTTTCAGGATTGTTAAAAATGGTATTGAGTAAAGTTTGCATGGGCCTCCACAGTGATGGACTGGAGGTATGACACCTTTCCCCACTGTTGCTCTGATGACCTTCTCAGGCTGTTGGGAACTCAGAAGGTTTAACACAGATTTTCTTATTCTGTAACCCTTCAGGAACATCAGATAAGGCTGTGGGTGTCTGTAGACTGACACACAGGCCCCAGGAATCACTGTGGGTAGGACATGCTTAGTGGCAATGTCAGCAAATTCAGACTGCACAGCAGCCTGATGGAGAGACGTGGTATGTCTCAAACGTGGACCATGACCCATCAACGTGGCCTTAGGGAAAGGAAGCTTGAGCTACACCATGACGAGTGCTGACAGCACATCCTTCCCCTCTACCCAACACTGGTGAGGTTACATCTGGAGTGCTGGGTCCTGTGCTAGGCTCCTCACTGTAGGAGAGACATGGGCATACTGGGAAGAATCCAGCTAGGGGCTGCCAAGTTGCTGAAGCATCTCTTCCATGAGGAGAGACTGGGAGACCTGGGACTGCTCAGCTTGGAACACAGCAGGCTCAGGGGGATCTCTTTATTTATAAATAAAAATAAATTAAGTTACAAAGCAGGCAGATTAAATATAAATCATTATTTCAGCAATTCTCAGCAATATGCTTTCACTATTATTACCACAGGCACTACCAATACCCTTAAATCCTGATGATCTTGCCAACAAGACCTTTTTGGCCTCCTATATCTTGATTATATTAATTGGAGTTTAACTACTAAATAGAAGAAAAGCAGCTACATTTGTAAATCAGTTTTCTTTGACTGTCCAGACCTGCATGTCTCTGGGAATTGTCTGTACATAGAGGCTAGGGATAAAATTAATAGAAATGTTCTAGTAACAATTTAAGAGGGAAAAAATATCACAACTGAAAAACTTTAAAGGCAGCAGAAATCTTGCCGTTTTATTTAGCAGGCTGAGGAGTCAGCCCTTTGTATTTCTCAGCTTATTCATTTAGGACTGAACAGAATCTTGCTGAAAACCTCTACCATTAATGCCATGTTGCTGAGGTGCCCACACAGTCCAACCACATTCGCCTACCTATCACACATTTTTGATGATGCAGGTACCCGTATGGTGGGCATCATTGCCCTGCTCGGGATGGTCAGCCCCTTGCCTGGGGCCACATGCCACTCTCCCCTGGGAAACGGCACGCTCCTTGCAAGGAACACAACAGCTTCGCTCTGCACAGCAAAAACTGATGTTTCAGCCACGAGGAGGCTTGGATTGGGCTTTGGAAATCATGCTTATTCTTCTCAGTCTGAATTTCAGGTGCACCAAGCATCAATAGCTCCCACTGACAGATAAAATGCTGCCTGTCTGCAGAGTTTCTTAGAAACGAATAAGTGTTTTGTTGTTTTTTTTTTTAAAACAACAACAACAACAACAAATTGCTGGTTAACTAGTGGTGGGATAGAAAGGGAAGAACTTTTCCAGCTTTCAGTCAACTGAAAAGTTAATGAGTGAACTAGATCCCCTGGCTCTGTTAAGCATACCTTGGCACAGATGTAGAATTCACCAAGGACTGTGGATCCATGGACCAGTCTTACCTAGAAAAGTCTGAGTGTTACATACTTTAAGATAAAAGACCATTCTATCTCCCACCTGTGCCCTCTGCCCTCACCTGCTATCAAGCAGCCACCCTGAGACTGGAGCTGGGCACGAGACTGCAAGCTCTTCATGCATGTCATTCCTTTTGTCTCCTCAACACCCTTGAAGAAGTCTGCGTGGCTTCAGTCACTTTTTGTTCAACAGGCTGTATGTAAGCAAAGCCGTACTTATCACATTTTTTATGGGTCTGAGTAGAGGCTAGTGCTCTACCTGCAACGTGGCTGCCATTAATGGCAATTACCCGTCTGCATCAGGAAGGGATATTCTCAAAGCCTATGATCAGATATTTCTCAAGTAAATCACATGAGATCAGAATTATGTATTGTATGTCAATGAATCAAGTGAGATGCAAATTGAAACATAAGATTTTTCTCTGTAATGTACAATAAAAATTCAATGGTTAGCAGAGTCCTCCTGAGTCCTGTGGCGGTTTTTGGGCAGGAAGGAAGCTTCTGAGTGTCCTAATGAGGGTCTGACAAGGTCTAACTGAACATGATGAGCAGCACAGCTGAATGCAGAAGCCAAGTATCTTTATTTCCCCACAAGGAAACTTCTATAATAATTAAACCAGGTCTTCATTCAGAAAGACCTATGTGCCCATGTGGCAAAGATGGCCAATGGCATCTTGGCTTGTAGCAGAAATGGTGTGACCAGCAGGTCCAGGGAGGTTATTCTCCCTCTGCACTCGGCACTGGTGAGACCGCTCCTCGAATCCTGTGTTCAGTTCTGGGCCCCTCACCACAGGGAGGATGTTGAGGCTCTGGAGCGAGTCCAGAGAAGAGCGACAAAGCTGGTGAGGGGGCTGGAGAACAGGCCTTATGAGGAACAGCTGAGTGAGCTGGTTTTGTTTATGCTGGAGAAGAGGAGGCTGAGGGGAGACCTCATTGCTTTCTACAACTACCTGAAAGGAGGTTGTGGAGGGGAGGGTGCTGGCCTCTTCTTCCAAGTGACAGGGGACAGGACAAGAGGGAATGGCCTTGAACTCCACCAGGGAAGGTTTAGGCTGGACATTAGGAAAAACTTTTTCACAGAAAGGGTCATTGGGCACTGGAACAGGCTGCCCAGGGAGGTGGTTGAGTCACCTTCCCTGGAGGTGTTTAAGGCACGGGTGGATGAGGTGCTGAGGGTCATGGTTTAGTGTTTGATAGGAACGGTTGGACTCAATGATCCGGTGGGTCCCTTCCAACCTGGTGATTCTATGATTCTATGATTCCAGCCTTTGCATTGTTGATATTTTGGTGAATCACAATATAATGTTTTTTTCCCCTATGTGTTATCTGTTAAAAGATTTTGAGACAATCAGAATATTACTGCAAATATTTTAAAATGCAGCAATCAGGAGTTGAGGAAAAACACAACAAAATGTTTGGGATAACGTTGGACATCATTCTTCTGTTTCAGAAGTTTCAGTCCCCCCCTCACAGAAGAAATAATATCATCTGAACTACTGCTTGCTGAAATAATGGGTAGTAGCTGATTATCAGCTCATCTGATGTGTAAATATTAGTCAACTAAACTTATATTTATCTGTGTACTTTCAGCAGAGTTTAGTCCATGTCCATATTTGCTTTGAGCTCCCTTCCCTTTACCACGCCCTTTGATCTCTCTTGCCTCTCCTCACTGTCTCTATGCCCTGGAGAGGAGGGAAGAGCCAGGAATCCCTGCCCCACCAAAACCTCAACATCCCTCACTCTGCCCATCAGAGCTGCTTTGTTTATCCTTTCACTAGGCAGCTTCTTTTTGCAGCCCTGAATATGTGAATTTCTATGTTGTATATTGCTCCTGGTCTCCCATTTGCAGTGAGCAAGAAGCCAAGGGCGAAGGAGCGGTGACACTTTGCTCTTGGTCTGTTCCCTGGGCGAGAGCAAAACAACCTGCTTGTAGTGGCCTGAGGAGCAGCCTCCTGCCAACCTCCCCTGTCCCTTCAGTGCTCGTGTAATTCTGGAAATGTATAAAGGCTGCAGCCCAAAATCTCTGCAAATATTTGCTTTAATGTTTAATGAATTTGCTTCAGCAGTGTTTACCTTGCTTTTGTATTCACTTTCTCAAAACATTCATGCATGAAAGCCTCGTAAATGCAATCCAAGACTGAAGCAGTATTCAAAGTAAGAATTTCCTCCCCACTTTCACGCACAGCACTGCCACAGCATCGATGGCCCCTCCAGTCACAGAAAGACACATTATTCAAACTTCAGAGGACTGATCGCTCCTTCCGGGAAGGAAGAGAATGGGATACAACACTGTTACCCATTGACACAACAGTTGTAAAAGCAAGATAGGTGACGTGGTGGCTCAGAGTGGCCATCTGCTCTACAGCCTCCCGTTCTGAGTTTCTTCAGTAACTAGCTAAGAGGAGCACTTTGCCACACATACCTCCCCAGAGTGAGGAGAAGCAGAGCTGGGCGAGGCTGGCATTCATGGTTTGCTCATGGCACGGCAGGCGCCACTGGAACCCCGCACAGGAGAGGGCTGCAGCAGTCAGTCCTCTCTGCTGCAGCTAACCTGGGCAGAAACTCCACACAACTCAGCTCACAGCTCACTGAGGGCTGTAAGAGTACCTACTCTCTGCAGAGCACTTGAGAGAAGGTAAATTCCTCTCTATTGTTAGTACCTTCCAGTGGACAAAACCAGGTGGTCACAGGAGACTTCATCTCCCCTTGGGCTGGGTTCCCCCACTTGTTTGTAGTCATCACTGAGGGTCATAGCATCTTCCCAACACAGACTAACCCAAAAGGGAACTTAATTATACAGATAACATAGTTTGTATCACAACTAATCAGATTTCTTGTTACAAAAGAATCTCTTATGAAGTGAGAGGTTAAACACTTCTGTTTTTTCTGAATGGCAATATGCGCAGCTGCTGAGAGTAAAATTGTCTGAAGTGGGTGTTACACCCACTCCAGAAATCTTTTTTTAAAGGAGCAAGTTAAATTGAACCACTGACATTCTCAGCTCTAGAAATGCAAAAAAACGAAATTTTTTTGCCTGGATTTATTAGCAAGGACAAAATCGAATTCATTGAACTTCAGTGTATTTGAAAGTGATTAAAATCCATATCTCATCACAAAAATGGAGTCTACTACTTTTTCTAGCCAGAGGCGATTGTAATTCCATTGTTGCACTGCTGAGGATGATGGTGGCACATTGTATATTATTTTTATTCACATTGACTTCCACCTCACCCCATTATAATCAATGTTAAAATTCAAATCAATAGGACTGCGTGTATGCGTCAAGTTGGGTTCTTGCATGAAGGTCACTCATGAATCATAGTATAACAGTGCAACCACAAATCTTCAAAAAGAAAATAAATGTTAAGGCATAACCGTCTGACCTAAATGTACTTTTTATAGCAAGCAATACCCATTCTCCATAAATACTGTGAAACCAAAAATGAAATGTCCACAATGGGGTACTTCTTCCCATTTATTGTGCAGTTGGATCAAGGTAAAATAATGACTGGTTTCTGTAGTCAGAGGAACATGGGCACAGGACTCCCCTTCCCTTTAGTTACTCGTGTTTGGATTTCTTTGTATTAGATGGGATACTAAAAGTTTGATCTGTGTATTCCCATAGTGTTAATACACCATTTCCTTTAATAGAGGAAATAAAATATGAGTGGGTAGTGTGTCTTACGACAGATTAATTGTGAAGTTAACATTAGATGTTCTTTTAAAAACTCATAAAATTGACAAGTTGTGTGGCTTGATAAGTTGTAATAAAAAGTCTTGTTTGGTCTGAACACTAGTCAGAAATAATGGCTATGTCTTCAGACTTACAACAAGAAAATGGTTTTAATATACTTTATAATTTACTTAAAGAAAAAGAGAGAGCGTGGTAGTGCACAGCAAGGCCAGAGGCTTGGAGATTGAAGGCTGAATTAAACTATTTAGATTAGGCCTGGGTGTTTCAGCGAATGCTTCCTGAGAATGGGCAGGCGTGAAAACTTACTTGGAAAATAGGATAAAAGGTAAAAATCTTGGGAGGCAGAGTTGCTGATGCTGAATAAAAGTGAAAAATACAACTGGGAGCACAATGCTGCACGAGAAAGCTCTCTGCTCTTGGGCTCAAAGCACGCTGGTGTTTTATTTAATAAAGGGAAAAAAAGCAAGCAGGGTGTGGAATGGCAACACGACAAACTCACGTTCCCTTTGACTGCTTTCACCTCGACTGCTCCACTGAAATATAGTGGCACTCTTCCCCAACTGCATCATCAGATGAGGAAATTTGCCTTACAGAGTTTTGCTAACTGCAGGAAGAGCAGTTAACAAATAACCAGACGTAGATGGGTAAATCCCAGAAAAGGCTGGGTGCTGGGGTAGCCAGTCATGGTGCTGGAGCCCTGGCACACTCCAGCTCCACACCCCAAGGGAGAGGCAAAGCACTGATCTCTGACAGCAAATCCAGGTGTCATGTTATGAAAGCTGCTTGCATCTGCTAACGCACAGGTGGTTAAACAACTGTTAAACCAGAGCTCTGCCCTTCCAACAGCTACATCCGCTCAGAGTCCTGTGGTTTCCACATTTAATCCCTGACTGCTCAGCAAGCAGTGTTTTGGGAACTTCCTTCCACAAGTTCCTAAAAGAGATGATGCTTGTGAGGATGCTGCTGTTCTGCACTCCCTGTGCTTTCCCAGGCAAGAGCCTTTCCACCCAGCACCATGGGATGTGCAGGCACGATTGTAAACAAAGACCAAGGTTGACTTCTAACATGCAGAACACTTTTATCTGTTTCAATAAAAAGGAGAGGTGCAGAAATAATGCTAACACAACAGCCATCGATGCCATGAGAAGAAACGTCAATTTCAAAATATTTTTATTTCTTTTAAAATTAGAACACCACACAATGGATATTACCTGGTACTTTATGATGAACAATTTTCTTGAATCTCTGTGCTCCTACTGATGAATTCAGAGATAAGCAGGAGTGGCAAAATAAGTTTTCAGTAGACGTTATGCTTCCTGGTGTCTGCAGGATGGAAGTAAATGGCACACAAATCTTTTTCAGGTTTGAAATAAACAATGCTTTTGTTTTCTTTAACGAAAGAAAATATCCTTTAAGCATATTATTATAACGAAAATCCACTCAAACTGTGGAGATATCTAAAGAGCACAGCAGTAATGCCCATATTCCCCCATGGAGAGAAAGAAGGGACAGAGTCCTGGAACAGGGATCCCCCAAGGCACCTTGCCCAATTCCTGGCATCAAGGCACCACAATCCGCACTTTCTCCTCACAATAACAGTACCACCCATACTGTTCTATTGCTTGTGAGAGCTGTAGCCCCATTAAAAGTCTAACAGAAATCTTGTTTTATCGTAAAATATTGTATTTTTAAAATGGCATATGCGGATTGTCTTATTTCAAGCTCTTCCTGCAAACCAGGGCTGTCACACTGAATATACATGTAAATCTTTGCCTGCTTGTATATATCAATATATACATATAAATGCATGCAACTTTGCATCACTTGCATGATAAAATTACAGAAGGATATGGAAACGCAGCAGGGAAATGATAGCTGCGCCTGAATTGTGGCGTGTGCATCCCAGCTACAGCGGAAAGAACAAACTTGAAGGCATGTGAAGCTGTAAAGCTGCTTTTGTATCTCCTGTGTTGTACTTCAAGTGAAGCAGAGGGAGCCTGCACGCCAGCATTTGAAGGAAATAATAATTCTTGCTTGTGAGAGGAGGGAAGGCAGCATTTTACATTGCCAAGGGCCATTTTTAGCATAGAATGGACAAGTTGTTTAAGCAGCCGTCTCACACTGAGTTCTAAGCTGTCAGTCTCCTGTCGTCACAAGGATGCAAGCAATGGATGACACGCAGAGAACTCCTGCGGCACCTGGAGGATCCTGCCACATGAGGGCAAGGCCAGTTTTCGGTCTGTGAAGCTTGGGACCATTCTCTGATACCTGATGATGTAGGCACCCACCAAACAGCTGGTTTGAGAGGGACCCTGCCCCTTCTAGGAGCTCAGGGGGCTGAAGAGGATTGTTTTTCCAACCAGCTTACTTTCCACACAATCACTGGACAGTCAAATTTCACAGGGATCACCTGATGTGCTGACTCTTTTAAAAACCTGTTACTCTGATTTGGTGGCCAAATGGAGGAGGAGTGCATTTGGAAGTCTAGACCTCGCACAAAGAGATGACTGTGTCTGCAACTGTATACAGGGCTGGAGAAGAGGATCTCCAAGGAGAATGCTCACAGCACACACTTCTAATGGTTAAATAAAATAGGCTAAGAGAAACACCAACACATTTTATAGACTGTGTGTATCTGTGCCAGACATGATAGAATGTTCAGGAGAGTGCTCTAAATATTTAAATATATTCTCCCCTTCATGTGGGCAAGAGCTTGCCACCTGGTAATTTTTTCCACCTCTGCCTCCTTGGTGGTGGAAGGAGGCTGCGAGGAGCCTGGCCTCTCCACTTGGCACTCTGCATGTCACGCGTGCCAGCACACTGCCCTCCTGGTTAGGGCTGGGGCTCTGGTTCTGCTTGGCCACGCAGCATTTCATAGGATCATAGAATCACCAGATTGGAACAAACCTACCAGATCATCAAGTCCAACCACTCCCATCAATCACTAAACCCTGCTCCTCAGCACCTCGTCCACCTGTGCCTTAAACACCTCCAGGGAAGGTGACTCAACCCCCTCCCTGGGCAGCCTGTTCCAGTGCCCAATGACCCTTTCTGTGAAAATTTTTTTCCTAATGTTCAGCCTGAACCTCCCCTGGCGGAGCTTGAGGCCATTCCCTCTTGTCCTGTCCCCTGTCACCTGGGAGAAGAGGCCAGCACCCTCCTCTCCACAACCTCCTTTCAGGTAGTTGTAGAGAGCAATGAGGTCGCCCCTCAGCCTCCTCCCTGCCGTACGGCTGCTCGGGAAGCCAGCTGTGTTCTTAGAGGCATTTCGTACACTCGGAGAAGTGGAGACTGGAAGAGCCACTGGGCTCTGCCGAGCCAGGCCACAGGAGAGCTCAGACCAGCGGCTGCTCTGGACTGAGAAGCTTGTAGGAGTCGGCAAAGATTTTGCTGCTTTTTGATTATTTCTGCCACCGTTTACATTTACATTTACATTTTCATTTTTATTGGTAACAGCAGGTGTCTCGTGTTCAGGTGCAGGGGAAATGAATTTTACATTTTCCTCTTAAAAAAACATACAGGGACCATCATATGAATTTCATAAATGGAATATTTGAGGAAAAAAAAAAAGCGCAATATTCTTCATCAAACATTTGGCTGAACAGTAGAGTTTAGTGATACACAGCACTGCTGGTGTCCAGCATTCAGATGGGTTCAAGAAAAGATTAGTCAAACTCAAGGAAGGAAAATCTGCTTAGGTCCAATTGGTAGACCACCCTGGACACCAGCTAATTAAAGGGATGGGAGGAGACAGTGCAGAAGCATCACAGTATTCTTGCCCTTTTTTATATTTTTCCTTAGCATTTGCTGCTGCCTAAAGGCCAGAGGCAGAATTCAGGCCCAGAATTCCTACAGCTGCAGTCTTCCACCCTCTATGCTTCTTCTTCCTCTGTGGATCTGAGGAAGGCTCATTGCCATTTTTTGTAGCATTTTAAATTATCGTTTGCATCTGCAATGTATTAGAAAAACTTGGCAGGACTGCTTTTAAAAAAAAATCTCAAATATGGAAGCTAAAACTTCCCTAAAATATGACAACTACTCCCATTAATTTTAAAACAAGAACAAAGAAGGTGTGTTTCAATGGAAACTGAAGTTCTAAACTAATGGACTGCCTTGCATCGATGTCAGACTATCAGTTCAAGAAAACTCAATTTTCCTTAAAAGTAGCAAAAAGAAACAGCTGCACCTCCCAGCACACTTCAGTGGTGGGGCGGAGAAGCTACGTCTCCGGGGAAGAAATCAGGCATACGCTCATTCTAATTTAATCATCATCACGGAGACTGGCAGCAAGGATAACTAGTTGTACCCAATGCAGGATCCTCTAGGATCTCTGTTGCAATGGATTTCAGGCACAAATTACCAGGCAGCCAACACCCAGTTACGAATCTCAGGCACTTCCAGCTTTTACTGGCTTTGCACCTCTGTTCTAATGAGACGTATGTTTAGACTCCCAGAAAGCACCATCACTCCTGCAGCATACAAACAAGCAAGTTCAGTGACAGAACAACTCAAATATGCAGTTTACATATTGTACTACAGGAATTGTCAGTGATTCTTTCCAATTTATTCACCTGCTTATGGTCTACGGGGATCTGAATGCCAAAGTCTGTCTTATACAGTCTTGATTCATGTCCGATTCATAACACTGTATGCAAAAATAACATCTTTGGCACCTGAGTATTATGCCAAAACTGTGCTGAACTGACCCAAGGGGCCTAATGAACTCAGATAGTCTTGACCAAGTGTAACGATACACTGAACTAAGATGAAACAGAATCTGTCCACAGCATATACTTATAAAAATCCAGGTCCTATTACTATTAGCAAGTCAGTTCTACCGTAGCAGCACTCACCTATTACAAGTGGATTAGTGCACCGATTACTGAAACAAAACACAAAAACATAGCGTGTATGCCCAAAAGCTTGCTGTCTAAAATCTTGGTCCACCAATACTAACACACGAGCTCAAGTGAAAGCAAGGGAGTTCTTAAAAAAAAAGTACAGGTCAAAGGCTCAGCAGATGAATTCAAGGCACAGTAAATGCACGGAGCACATGGAATTTCAGGTTACAAGGAGATGAAAGTTGAAGCTAGCAGCAATTAAAGTTAAATTCCACAGAGACACAGGGCGCAGGTAATCTCCAGGTGGTCATAGGTTTGTGTTTGTCTCTAGGACAGAACTGTAGGTTCTGTAGGTAACAGATCTAAAAAACAGCACAGCTCTGTTATCCCCTGCAAGCCAAGAGAAAACAAGTTACTATCAACAGCACAATGTCCCAGTAATGCTTCCCATGAAGACCTACTTTGCCAGATCAAACTGGCAAACGTCCCTCTGGACAGGACACGGCTCTAGCTGCAGAGATCAAGTCACAGGGTGTTTATGTAACTACGCTTATACAAAGTTGGCAAATCGCACCCAGGTATAAGCCTCGCCAGTCCAGATGGCAACTCAGTTTTAAAGCAATGGGAAACACGTCACGCTTTAGGGCTAAGAAATAGAACAGCTAAGGAACTCCCAGAACAGTTTTCATGTGCCTAGCATGATTTAACACAGATGAGAGCTAGAAACAGAATATAAAGATAGCAGCAGGGCTGCTTTGAATGCACGCTATGAGTACAGCTACGCCACCAAAGGGGGACAGACCAAGGCTGGATTCGCTGCAATCTGTTACAACCTCAGGATCACACTTCCACACCCTGTCTCAGCGGACAATTAAGTTCACACCAGTTCCCTGCCCTCAGCACATGCTCTGCATGCACAGCATTGGATGCTGGAGGATCTGCAAGGGGCCTCAACATCAATTCCATCACACAGGAAGGAGCACTGAGGACATCAATGACGCATTTTGTGTGCTGTGCTTGACTCCATGAGTAGATGCAAAACAAACCTGCACTTAAAATGAACACATCTTGTGGACTAAATTGCTTATGAAGTGACATCTTAACATAAAAAGATATTATAACAAAGGGGGAAATATTAAAAATGAACAAATAGGAAAGAGGAATAAAAGATCACAGAATCACACAGAATCACAGAGTCACTAGGTTGAAAAAGATCTCTTAGGTCATCGAGTCCAACCATTCCTATCATCACTCCTATTTCATCGCAGATCATAGGCAGTTTGTGTTCAATCACAAGAAAATATAAATTAAGATTTTCGATCACTGCAGTGATTTTATAAGCAAGCATTTTTCAAACCTCATTTGAATTTCTGTTGGATTTTATACTCTATAGAAAGACTGCATCTCTCTTGCAGCCTCAACCTTCTCACAAACAGTTATATTACCTTTATTTAATTCACCGGGAAACAAAAATGTGAAAGTAACGTTTCCATTTAATTCGAGAAACAGTTTGCACAATAGGACTCTCAAATGTAAGGAAGATAAAGCAATTAATTTTAAACTAGCAGTAAATGGAGAAGTCTTGGTACATTATGACAAGCAAGAGGCATGTAAGTCAGCTCAGGATCTAACAAAGCCATTGAGGAGAAATGTTAGAGGGCAATAAACCCCTGTTCTAGAAGGAAAAGACACTCCTGACTTATTCACTGTGTGGTGGATGGAATTTCATTGTTTGTCTAATAAATGAGAAATTGCCTGCAAGTTTTCTCTGGGATAATTTATGAAGATGTATGACTTGGACTGCATGAAGGTCAATATTTAAAACACTAGACATTAGAAGTGCTGACCCCAAAAAAGTGAATGGCAGGAAACGCTATTTATTCTACAGAAAAATGATTCCAGAGCAGTTTAATCTCTCTGAATTAATAGTGACTGCCTTGGACACTTCACTGCACACTTTTGTACCTACATTTGGATCAAGAACCACGGACTATCTCACTGACTCCAGCTCTTGCTCATTAACAGCCAGTCTTGAAGAATGATCCTCCCAAACCGCCTGACCGCTGCAGGAGAACAGTCAGCTGAGCTGACAGCATTTCCTCCCAGGGCCAGGACTGAGTCAGTCATGCACCCAAGGGCACAGCTGAGGTTCTGACTATTCAGGGCCATTAAAGACAGCACTTCTAAAATACAAGATGGGATGTTGGGTTTCCTGGTGACTCCTTGGATATAAGCGCAAATCCTCAGGAAGCGTAAGTAGTCACAGCTTCTCAGGTGTCAGTGACCATTGACCTGAAGTGCTGATCTGCCCTAAGTATTTAGAGCTAATTTTCTGACTGGCTCCATCTCCATTTCTGTAACTAAATAGTTCAGCAGGGCCTGCTGTGGACTGGCACATGCTTACATGGCCAGTGGGTTTGGCTGCATTTCAGTGACAGATGGCAGAATTAACAAGAACAGATAAAATGTCCATCTTTTACAAATTCAGTAGGAATTGCATGAGTTTCCTACACAGACTCAACATCCATACTGGACATGCACAAAATGTAAAGTATGCATTAGGTCAACTTCTCTAAGATTCATTATGAAAAAACTAACCTTGTTTATCATAGAATCATAGAATAACCAGGTTGGAAAAGACCTACCAGATCATCAAGTCCAACCATTCCTATCAAACACTAAACCATCCCCCTTAGCACCTCATCCACCCGTGCCTTAAACACCTCCAGGGAAGGTGACTCAACCACCTCCCTGGGCAGCCTGTTCCAGTGCCCAATGACCCTTTCTGTGAAAATTTTTTTCCTAATGTCCAGCCTAAACCTCCCCTGGCGGAGCTTGAGGCCATTCCCTCTTGTCCTGTCCCCTGTCACTTGGAAGAAGAGGCCAGCACCCTCCTCTCTACAACCTCCTTTCAGGTAGTTGTAGAGAGCAATGAGGTCTCCCCTCAGCCTCCTCTTCTCCAGGCTAAACAACCCCAGCTCTCTCAGCCGCTCCTCGTAAGGCCTGCTCTCCAGCCCCCTCACCAGCTTTGTTGCTCTTCTCTGGACTCATTCCAGAGCCTCAACATCCTTTTTGTGGTGAGGGGCCCAGAACTGAACACAGGATTCGAGGAGCGGTCTCACCAGTGCCGAGTACAGAGGGAGAATAACCTCCCTGGACCTGCTGGTCACGCCGTTTCTGATACAAGCCAAGATGCCATTGGCCTTCTTGGCCACCTGGGCCACTGCTGGCTCATATTCAGTCGCTGTCAACCAACACCCCCAGGTCCTTCTCCTCCAGGCAGCTTTCCAGCCAGACTTCTCCTAGTCTGTAGCACTGCACAGGGTTGTTGTGCCCCAAGTGCAGGACCCGGCATTTGGTCTTGTTAAACCTCATGCCATTGGACTCAGCCCAGCAGTCCAGCCTGTCGAGATCCCTTTGCAGAGCCTCCCGACCCTCCAGCAGATCGACACTTCCACCCAGCTTAGTGTCGTCCGCAAACTTGCTAAGGGTGCACTCGATGCCTTCATCCTCTGACGCACTGTCACTTTCATCTTTCTCACTGTCAGAGGCCCGCGTTGCCTTCTGTGATAAGTTACTCTCCTTTTCATAGTCTAAATCAAGGTTTTTATCATCTGAAGATGACTTTGACGCTCCATTCATCTGCTCACTAGCTTGTTCCTAATCATTACCTTCTTCATCTGCTTCAAAATGTTCCTCATACTCTAAAATAAAACAATCATACTGTGAGACAGGAAATGGAATTCACAACTAATGAAGTTCTCTTTAAGCAAACAGAAGTTAGCTTCAGTAATCTCCTTTTGCCTTTGCATTTGCTCTTTTTAAAGGCATTAGAGAATCTAAGACTACAGACAGGAATCACAGGAGCACACTATCATCAAAAAGTATCATGTTCTTCACAGACAGAGTAGCAAAAATGTAATAAAGTTACTGAATGATGCATCAAGTATGATTAACACATTAAAAACAAAACAAACAAAATCAGTAGCCACTGAAAGGATCAGAAAAATTAAGAGCTGGGCAAAGTCAAAAGTAAAATGCAAGATATTTTCATTACAGGAGAAAAATCTGTTGTGATGAAAAAAAAATACAAGTAATGGAGAAAGCTGGAGAAAGCTAACATATTGTAGCACAAAGTAAGATAAATGTGGATTGACATGGCTAATTAGTAACAAAGTGGCTTACAAACTAAATGAATTAATTAAATCCAGCCAAAGGCTTCTGCAGAGGAATGGTCTGTTATCACATTACTCTAATCTCCTCACTCAGGTCCCAAGTGAAATCCTAAAACAAATGACGCTACCACAGAATTAGCATTCTTACATCAACAAGGTCTAGATTTCATTCCAAGCTACCAGCCTGATGAGTTGTAATGTTTGACAGATAACTTTGCTCAGATCTACAGGTAAAGACTTTCTTCATGCATACGCATAAAAGAATCTTTCTCTTTCCAGCCAAGGCTGCACTGTTTGAAATCTCAGGCACTAGCAGACACAGGGATGTCAGTGATTTCCACTTAAAATTCAGTCATTCCACGGCTACAGTGAGCTCACCGCACATAGAGCAGTGAGGCCACAAAGCTAAATTGTGAGGGAGAGCTGCCACTGCTGACACACCAGCTGTCCCTCAGGGCCATCATTTCTCACCTTTCCGATTTTATTGCTCATCTCTTTTTCTTCCCATCAATGCTTCTCAAGTACTGAAGTGACAGAATGCCAAGGACAGAAATGAAGAGTATCTGATGCAGAACCAATTAGGCAAATAAACAATTACCCAGACAGTGAGAATTAAGGGAATAAGGAGATTTATTTTCCGTATAAAAAATCATTTGAGATTCCAACTGTGTTGTTAGAACTGAGGCCTCCTTAGGCACCTGTCAGAAAGGTGCCCACCTCCTGGAAGGAAAAAGGCGTGATTAATCACAAACACACATCCACAGGGATTAATGAGGAAGCTAAGCAGTAGCACTGCAGAATTACAAAAGTAAAAATAGGAACAGGAAGTAAAAATTAAAGTCTCTCTCTAAATTTGACTTTCTCTGAAAAAGGCATTACAATAAGGAGCAAGTCAAGGCACAGCCTGAGCTCACCACCTCTCCCACAGGGGCAGGCAGAGTTGGAGGCAGCCTGCTGGCCACAGCGACTGGCCTGAGGTGGCACTGGGAAATGGCACATCCTGAGCATGCAGCTGGACCTGCCATGCATCATTTTTATATCACAAATATTGTATACCACAAATATCTTGGTTTGCCACAAGAAACAGCCCTGGACAAACTTCAGCAAGGGCAGCCTCTCCCCAGTCTTTTTTTTTGTTTTAAATCTCTGTCAACTGAAACAAGATGGGATTCATGCAAAAAGGGCAAGGTCAGCCAGTTACAACAGGCAATGGGAGCACTCAGTAAAGGGAAAGGACGATAGCCCCAGCAGGGCCAGAGCAGAGAACACAAGAAAGGCAAGGTAACAATAAATAGACAAGCAGACAGGAATAACTCACCTTTGGAAAAAGCTGCCCTGTGTCATTTGCTGCAGTGGTGGGATTTCTTTTTAACTACACAATCCTGCAAAAAGGAAATCAGCCTCGAGTCGGGCAAGACAAAGCCTTCAGGTAGAACAATCAGGGTGATCATTGCTTTACACTAGGCATAGATGTCATAGGTGTACGTCCACACTTTTGGCTGTGCATGCTTACATTATAGCGTATAGAGCATTTGGTGAAACTCACCAGTTGTGACTGACCAGATGGTTCTCCCACCACAAAAGGATGGGGCCTATAATGATTTCGTGGAACGAGTGGTGGATGTGGGGTGTACACAGAGCTAGCACCTTCCACTGATTTTCTGGATTTTTCCACCAAAAAGAACAGAAATGTATGTCTCTGAGGTGCTAAATATCCTTAACAGCAATGTCTGAGCTTGCCTTCCCTCTGTCTTTCATCAGACAGCTATGATAACCAAATTGCCCAGATCCAATTGAACACCTGCTTAAGGAATGAGAGAGAGATGAGGGAAAAGACTTGTTCCAGTCTCTGATTGATTCCCCTGCACCCTTCTACAGCTGCACATCTCCCCAAGTTCAATTCCTCTGCCTATTTCTGTAGATCTCCCATTTCTTGATTTAGTCGAAGGCCTTTTTCTTTTCAAAATTTGAGTGCATCTGCCATTTCCTTGCTCTGACAGTGCCCCTCCCTGCCTTTTCTTCTCAAGAGCTCCACACTGGGCTGATTACCCTCCTGGACATAGATAGCTACATTTCTTATCCTCCCTTGCCCAGTCATCAGGTTTTCTCCTTTCCTTTCAGATTAGCTACTCAACCAATTTCACTGAATGTATGAAGGGAGAATTAAATTACAATACTAATTGCAGACAGGTTCCTGTGTCCTAGCGTGGCATCACAGCAAAGACACAGATCGTATATCTGCAGGCGTCTCCTTTACACTTCTCACTGAAGGAAGCAGTTTTGCTTTATGTTCCAAAAGTACCCAACTCCAGAATCCCTTAATAGGGTGCCTTGGTCACTGCTTACACAGTGGCAACTTTCTACCAGCAGGAGTTCAGTCAGTAAGTAATGCTTCTGCAATTATCATAGTGAGCAGTGGTTTTCATTAAAATCTCCTCCTTTCTTTACCTGATTAATTGCTCACAAACGCATTATTAAAATTAAAAAGATTCAAAACTGTTCTTTAACTGCTCAAAGAAGCAGCTAGCTTCTCAGCGCATGCTTCTCAATGCAGGCTCTAACGAAGAGATAGGATGTTGAGGACATGTCAGCCAAAATGACAACTTTTCCCATACGCGTCCAAGTGACTTCATAGGGAGAACCATTGACTTCTCTGGGATTTCCACTACTGTAACAACTACAGCATCAAGCTCTACCCACACAACACCAAACTCTTTTCATTAGTTACATGCTGGTTCAGATAAACATCGTGAGGAGAGGCAAACGACTGAAAATTTGAATGCAGTGCTCAGCAGCAGTCAGAAGTGGATAGCCGCTAGAAATTGAATTTCCCAGAATGGCAGGGACCAAGTTTGATTGTCTCTCCCAGTCCTGGGTTCCTACAATTTCCTTGCAGCAGTCAAGACTGGCTGGAGTGTAACAGAAGAAGTTTTCACACACTCACAGCATTTCCCCCATCCTGCTGAAGTTCTGGCACCAGATACAGTCAGAGGCAGGATCTTGACTAAGACAGAAGGATTGACGAAGACAGAAGGCCATGAGTAAGAGTTCCTACGCCTTTTTGTTCAAGCACCTTTTTAGCCCCAGCTGATGAAAAACACCCAATGTTTTAGTATACAGAGAAAAGGGTGGCAGCTATGTATTTTAATAGTTATAATTTTTTTTTCTTTCAAAAATTCAGGGAATCTTTATGCAAACTAGATAGCCACATCTTTCAGCTTTAGGCAAATACACCCACAGGGAAGGTAATGTAACAATAAACAGAGAAGCAGACAGGAATAACTCACCTTTGGTAAAAGCTGCCCTCTGTCATTTGCTGCAGTGGTGGGATGGAATAATCTGCCTCTGAGCATCCTAGTTCTCACTGCTCTCACTGCATTTACGCTCTTGTCTCCCTTTTGCAGAGCGGGAGGTGGCACTGGTATCATATGATTGATGACTAGGAGTTGATATGGGGATATACCAGTTACGTATTCCACTGAATTCATAAGTGTTAACTCACTCCTCTCCCCCTGCAAAAACATGTTAACCAGGTTAAGTAGGTGACACAAAAAATAGCTACCAAGCATATTGAACTACTCATGGTTTGACTGCTCTTTACAATTAGTAACACTCATGCCTCTCAAACAATTTCCTCACTTGGTGCTTGCCATTACGTTTATGAAAACCTTTATACGCTAAACCTCTTCGGTTTAATTTGCAAAGCAACGGACAGGCGGCTTGAAAATGTGGCCCTTATAGATCTAGACAACACCATTGTTAAACACATACTACTCGTAACCATGCAGAGTTCTGCTTCCAGGCAGGCACAATACTGCACAACCCCACAGCACTGCTGCATTCTTTCCGATGGCAAGCAAATTCCAAAGCAGTCAGCCAGAATCTTCCAACAGTAACACTATTTGGCACCAATTATACAAGAAGTTGTTCAAAACGCTTCTTTGCCTTTGTAGCAGAGGTTTAGTCCTCCTTCTGAATGAATTGCAAACAGAGGACCAAGGCCCTGAAAAGCAAAACATCTCTAGAGAATAAATTCTGCAAACATTGCGTGCTCTGGATCCGAGTTCTGCATCATCTTCATGCTTTATGACTGATTTAGCTGTTTTGTCTGTTGTGAGCATTAAAGAAACAATGCAAATCACCCATAATTATAGAAGACATAGAAAGTGTCAGCAAATTCTTGGAGGGAAGATCATGACCATCATAATATGGAACAAATGCACAGCAGCACAAAGTTATTCATGCATTTCCTGCCTGTCAGTGGCCACAGATCCAACATCCTCCATTCCCGTGGAACTCCTATCATACAGTCAATTACATAATGCTTTTCCTAGAAGAGAAGACAAGTCCAAATCTCACCTGAAAGTAACTGAATGCATATTAAGATCATGTTTGGCTACACCAAAAAGCTCTCATTCTCTGAACCCGCTAGTGTGATTTAGTAGTAGTAATGGTAAAAAAAGAAAGATGGTTTTTGCTACTTTTTAGCTGTAGATGAAGATGAAATCTTGTAAGACTGTGTGAAAATATTCCTGAGTTCTTGATCTTACCCAGATGGCTGCTTCCCTCTCTACATAAAGGAAAACCTATGTAGAGGTAGAAAAATTTGCACATAGAGAGATTTTAGACTATAAAAGACAAGTCACCACATTTTTCCGGGCTGTGATGAAAAACTGGGCATTAGACCACTAAGACAATGTCTTGAAAATTAAACAGAGATCAAAAAGGAGCATTTAAATAAAAGCTGATAAATATTTGGAAGGCGTGTTGCCTGCAGTATGCAGTTCTGCGAACTGCAGTACTAAAGCACTATTATAAAACTCTCCATGAATCTGCATTACCTCCAGAATGAAATCCAGCCTCACCCCACTGGCAAACTGCTGATCAGGCTCAAGTGTGTGGTGCTTTTGTTTACAGCTTGAAGCCTTCGGCGCAGACCCTATGGCAGCAGAGATACAAACTGGCGGGAGGCGAAGAGGTTGTAGCGTATTTCCTGGAGCTGTATTTGGTAGCCAAGAAGTCTAAAAAGGAAAAAGAAAACAGCTACAAAATCTCAGTGGATCACTTCCAGTGCAGAGTAGACTCTTAAAATAAAAAATAGCACTGATCAATATATTTGGAAGTGATGAGTGACTCTCAGGTATCCTGGGGAAACAAAATTTCCTGGACTGCCTCCAAAGAGCCAGACCACTTTAGGCATCGCTAACTGAGTATCCACAAACTGGAGCATCCAAAAGAATTCTTGGCCATAAATATAGTTTTTGCTACTGTCTCTTCACAGTGCAGCCTTGAAGCAAATGTAATGAACTGAAAGGAACTATAGCAGCATGCTGTTTCGGTGCCTTCACCACATGGACATTCAGACACTACACCACAAAAGCACGACTGTTCAATGCTGAACACTTTTCTGACTTTTTATTTTATCTTTTCCTTGTATACTCTTCAGAATACCGCATTGAAATGTTAAACACCTCCCCCCACCAAAAAAAAAACCTGTTTAACTGAGTTAAGTCACCATCTTGGAAAAGGCAAACTCCTTGGCTTGGTGTTGACGAGAAGGATGTTCACCATGATCATCAACTACAGCCCTACGTGCCCTCTGTATGGGTTGGAGAGGAGAAGGTCATTCAGGACTGAACAACTTTCTTCAGTCCGCACCAACTATCGTTATAGAAATGGAGAACCAGATAAAACTGTGCTATATAGTTGACCTTGGACTTCAGTATCATTCTTTTTCAACAGTATATTAACATTCCTTCTCTTCCCATCAACAGAGTAAGAAATTTCTGAGCCAGCACTCCAAAGCATGGCCTTCTGGAATGAACTTTAGTCTTACTTCGCCCCTTCAACTCTGTTCTCTAAAAAACCTCCCTTGCTTTCAGGGTTTTATAACATGTGTAAGCTTGTCTGCAGCCACAGTATTCATTGACAATACTTATGGTAAGGATACCAGCCTAGCCTTGGGTGACGAGGCACACAAAAAGGAAATATTAAAGTAGATTTATCACAAAGCAAAGCCATTTTTCTCTAGGTTCTGATTTGACACTCTTGCAACCTCAGCTTCTGGAGATTTCTTTTTAACTACACAATCCTGCAAAAAGGAAATCAGCCTCGAGTCGGGCAAGACGAAGCCTTCAGGTAGAACAATCAGGGTGATCATTGCTTTACACTAGGCATAGATGTCATAGGTGTACGAACACACTTTTGGCTGTGCATGCTTACATTATAGCGTATAGAGCATTTGGTGAAACTCACCAGTTGTGACTGACCAGATGGTTCTCCCACCACAAAAGGATGGGGCCTATAATGATTTCGTGGAACGAGTGGTGGATGTGGGGTGTACACAGAGCTAGCACCTTCCACTGATTTTCTGGATTTTTCCACCAAAAAGAATAGAAATGTATGTCTCTGAGGTGCTAAATATCCTTAACAGCAATGTCTGAGCTTGCCTTCCCTCTGTCTTTCATCAGACAGCTATGATAATCAAATTGCCCAGATCCAATTGAACACCTGCTTAAGGAATGAGAGAGAGATGAGGGAAAAGACTTGTTCCAGTCTCTGATTGATTCCCCTGCACCCTTCTACAGCTGCACATCTCCCCAAGTTCAATTCCTCTGCCTATTTCTGTAGATCTCCCATTTCTTGATTTAGTCGAAGGCCTTTTTCTTTTCAAAATTTGAGTGCATCTGCCATTTCCTTGCTCTGACAGTGCCCCTCCCTGCCTTTTCTTCTCAAGAGCTCCACACTGGGCTGATTACCCTCCTGGACATAGATAGCTACATTTCTTATCCTCCCTTGCCCAGTCATCAGGTTTTCTCCTTTCCTTTCAGATTAGCTACTCAACCAATTTCACTGAATGTATGAAGGGAGAATTAAATTACAATACTAATTGCAGACAGGTTCCTGTGTCCTAGCGTGGCATCACAGCAAAGACACAGATCGTATATCTGCAGGCGTCTCCTTTACACTTCTCACTGAAGGAAGCAGTTTTGCTTTATGTTCCAAAAGTACCCAACTCCAGAATCCCTTAATAGGGTGCCTTGGTCACTGCTTACACAATGGCAACTTTCTACCAGCAGGAGTTCAGTCAGTAAATAATGCTTTTGCAATTATCATAGTGAGCAGTGGTTTTCATTAAAATCTCCTCCTTTCTTTACCTGATTAATTGCTCACAAACGCATTATTAAAACTAAAAAGATTCAAAACTGTTCTTTAACTGCTCAAAGAAGCAGCTAGCTTCTCAGCGCATGCTTCTCAATGCAGGCTCTAACGAAGAGATAGGATGTTGAGGACATGTCAGCCAAAATGACAACTTTTCCCATACGCGTCCAAGTGACTTCATAGGGAGAACCATTGACTTCTCTGGGATTTCCACTACTGTAACAACTACAGCATCAAGCTCTACCCACACAACACCAAACTCTTTTCATTAGTTACATGCTGGTTCAGATAAACATCGTGAGGAGAGGCAAACGACTGAAAATTTGAATGCAGTGCTCAGCAGCAGTCAGAAGTGGATAGTCGCTAGAAATTGAATTTCCCAGAATGGCAGGGACCAAGTTTGATTGTCTCTCCCAGTCCTGGGTTCCTACAATTTCCTTGCAGCAGTCAAGACTGGCTGGAGTGTAACAGAAGAAGTTTTCACACACTCACAGCATTTCCCCCATCCTGCTGAAGTTCTGGCACCAGATACAGTCAGAGGCAGGATCTTGACTAAGACAGAAGGATTGACGAAGACAGAAGGCCATGAGTAAGAGTTCCTACGCCTTTTTGTTCAAGCACCTTTTTAGCCCCAGCTGATGAAAAACACCCAATGTTTTAGTATACAGAGAAAAGGGTGGCAGCTATGTATTTTAATAGTTATAATTTTTTTTTCTTTCAAAAATTCAGGGAATCTTTATGCAAACTAGATAGCCACATCTTTCAGCTTTAGGCAAATACACCCACAGGGAAGGTAACGTAACAATAAACAGAGAAGCAGACAGGAATAACTCACCTTTGGTAAAAGCTGCCCTCTGTCATTTGCTGCAGTGGTGGGATGGAATAATCTGCCTCTGAGCATCCTAGTTCTCACTGCTCTCACTGCATTTACGCTCTTGTCTCCCTTTTGCAGAGGGGGAGGTGGCACTGGTATCATATGATTGATGACTAGGAGTTGATACGGGGATATACCAGTTACGTATTCCACTGAATTCATAAGTGTTAACTCACTCCTCTCCCCCTGCAAAAACATGTTAACCAGGTTAAGTAGGTGACACAAAAAATAGCTACCAAGCATATTGAACTACTCATGGTTTGACTGCTCTTTACAATTAGTAACACTCATGCCTCTCGAACAATTTCCTCACTTGGTGCTTGCCATTACGTTTATGAAAACATTTATACGCTAAACCTCTTCGGTTTAATTTGCAAAGCAACGGACAGGCGGCTTGAAAATGTGGCCCTTATAGATCTAGACAACATCATTGTTAAACACATACTACTCGTAACCATGCAGAGTTCTGCTTCCAGGCAGGCACAATACTGCACAACCCCACAGCACTGCTGCATTCTTTCCGATGGCAAGCAAATTCCAAAGCAGTCACCCAGAATCTTCCAACAGTAACACTATTTGGCACCAATTATACAAGAAGTTGTTCAAAACGCTTCTTTGCCTTTGTAGCAGAGGTTTAGTCCTCCTTCTGAATGAATTGCAAACAGAGGACCAAGGCCCTGAAAAGCAAAACATCTCTAGAGAATAAATTCTGCAAACATTGCGTGCTCTGGATCCGAGTTCTGCATCATCTTCATGCTTTATGACTGATTTAGCTGTTTTGTCTGTTGTGAGCATTAAACAAACAATGCAAATCACCCATAATTATAGAAGACATAGAAAGTGTCAGCAAATTCTTGGAGGGAAGATCATGACCATCATAATATGGAACAAATGCACAGCAGCACAAAGTTATTCATGCATTTCCTGCCTGTCAGTGGCCACAGATCCAACATCCTCCATTCCCATGGAACTCCTATCACACAGTCGATTACATAATGCTTTTCCTAGAAGAGAAGACAAGTCCAAATCTCACCTGAAAGTAACTGAATGCATATTAAGACCATGTTTGGCTACACCAAAAAGCTCTCATTCTCTGAACCCGCTAGTGTGATTTAGTAGTAGTAATGGTAAAAAAAGAAAGATGGTTTTTGCTACTTTTCAGCTGTAGATGAAGATGAAATCTTGTAAGACTGTGTGAAAATATTCCTGAGTTCTTGATCTTACCCAGATGGCTGCTTCCCTCTCTACATAAAGGAAAACCTATGTAGAGGTAGAAAAATTTGCACATAGAGAGATTTTAGACTATAAAAGACAAGTCACCACATTTTTCCGGGCTGTGATGAAAAACTGGGCATTAGACCACTAAGACAATGTCTTGAAAATTAAACAGAGATCAAAAAGGAGCATTTAAATAAAAGCTGATAAATATTTGGAAGGCGTGTTGCCTGCAGTATGCAGTTCTGCGAACTGCAGTACTAAAGCACTATTATAAAACTCTCCATGAATCTGCATTACCTCCAGAACGAAATCCAGCCTCACCCCACTGGCAAACTGCTGATCAGGCTCAAGTGTGTGGTGCTTTTGTTTACAGCTTGAAGCCTTCGGCGCAGACCCTATGGCAGCAGAGCTACAAACTGGCGGGAGGCGAAGAGGTTGTAGCGTATTTCCTGGAGCTGTATTTCGTCGCCAAGAAGTCTAAAAAGGAAAAAGAAAACAGCTACAAAATCTCAGTGGATCACTTCCAGTGCAGAGTAGACTCTTAAAATAAAAAATAGCACTGATCAATATATTTGGAAGTGATGAGTGACTCTCAGGTATCCTGGGGAAACAAAATTTCCTGGACTGCCTCCAAAGAGCCAGACCACTTTAGGCATCGCTAACTGAGTATCCACAAACTGGAGCATCCAAAAGAATTCTTGGCCATAAATATAGTTTTTGCTACTGTCTCCTCACAGTGCAGCCTTAAAGCAAATGTAATGAACTGAAAGGAACTGTAGCAGCATGCTGTTTCGGTGGCTTCACCACATGGACATTCAGACACTACACCACAAAAGCACGACTGTTCAATGCTGAACACTTTTCTGACTTTTTATTTTATCTTTTCCTTGTATACTCTTCAGAATACCGCATTGAAATGTTAAACACCTCCCCCCACCAAAAAAAAAACCTGTTTAACTGAGTTAAGTCACCATCTTGGAAAAGGCAAACTCCTTGGCTTGGTGTTGACGAGAAGGATGTTCACCATGATCATCAACTACAGCCCTACGTGCCTTCTGTATGGGTTGGAGAGGAGAAGGTCATTCAGGACTGAACAACTTTCTTCAGTCCGCACCAACTATCATTATAGAAATGGAGAACCAGATAAAACTGTGCTATATAGTTGACCTTGGACTTCAGTATCATTCTTTTTCAACAGTATATTAACATTCCTTCTCTTCCCATCAACAGAGTAAGAAATTTCTGAGCCAGCACTCCAAAGCATGGCCTTCTGGAATGAACTTTAGTCTTACTTCGCCCCTTCAACTCTGTTCTCTAAAAACCCTCCCTTGCTTTCAGGGTTTTATAACATGTGTAAGCTTGTCTGCAGCCACAGTATTCATTGACAATACTTATGGTAAGGATACCAGCCTAGCCTTGGGTGACGAGGCACACAAAAAGGAAATATTAAAGTAGATTTATCACAAAGCAAAGCCATTTTTCTCTAGGTTCTGATTTGACACTCTTGCAACCTCAGCTTCTGGAGATTTCTTTTTAACTACACAATCCTGCAAAAAGGAAATCAGCCTCGAGTCGGGCAAGACGAAGCCTTCAGGTAGAACAATCAGGGTGATCATTGCTTTACACTAGGCATAGATGTCATAGGTGTACGTACACACTTTTGGCTGTGCATGCTTACATTATAGCGTATAGAGCATTTGGTGAAACTCACCAGTTGTGACTGACCAGATGGTTCTCCCACCACAAAAGGATGGCGCCTATAATGATTTCGTGGAACGAGTTGTGGATGTGGGGTGTACACAGAGCTAGCATCTTCCACTGATTTTCTGGATTTTTCCACCTAAAAGAATAGAAATGTATGTCTCTGAGGTGCTAAATATCCTTAACAGCAATGTCTGAGCTTGCCTTCCCTCTGTCTTTCATCAGACAGCTATGATAATCAAATTGCCCAGATCCAATTGAACACCTGCTTAAGGAATGAGAGAGAGATGAGGGAAAAGACTTGTTCCAGTCTCTGATTGATTCCCCTGCACCCTTCTACAGCTGCACATCTCCCCAAGTTCAATTCCTCTGCCTATTTCTGTACATCTCCCATTTCTTGATTTAGTCGAAGGCCTTTTTCTTTTCAAAATCTGAGTGCATCTGCCATTTCCTTGCTCTGACAGTGCCCCTCCCTGCCTTTTCTTCTCAAGAGCTCCACACTGGGCCGATTACCCTCCTGGACATAGATAGCTACACTTCTTATCCTCCCTTGCCCAGTCATCAGGTTTTCTCCTTTCCTTTCAGATTAGCTACTCAACCAATTTCACTGAATGTATGAAGGGAGAATTAAATTACAATACTAATTGCAGACAGGTTCCTGTGTCCTAGCGTGGCATCACAGCAAAGACACAGATCGTATATCTGCAGGCGTCTCCTTTACACTTCTCACTGAAGGAAGCAGTTTTGCTTTATGTTCCAAAAGTACCCAACTCCAGAATCCCTTAATAGGGTGCCTTGGTCACTGCTTACACAGTGGCAACTTTCTACCAGCAGGAATTCAGTCAGTAAATAATGCTTTTGCAATTATCATAGTGAGCAGTGGTTTTCATTAAAATCTCCTCCTTTCTTTACCTGATTAATTGCTCACAAACGCATTATTAAAACTAAAAAGATTCAAAACTGTTCTTTAACTGCTCAAAGAAGCAGCTAGCTTCTCAGCGCATGCTTCTCAATGCAGGCTCTAATGAAGAGATAGGATGTTGAGGACATGTCAGCCAAAATGACAACTTTTCCCATACGCGTCCAAGTGACTTCATAGGGAGAACCATTGACTTCTCTGGGATTTCCACTACTGTAACAACTACAGGATCAAGCTCTGCCCACACAACACCAAACTCTTTTCATTAGTTACATGCTGGTTCAGATAAACATCGTGAGGAGAGGCAAACGACTGAAAATTTGAATGCAGTGCTCAGCAGCAGTCAGAAGTGGATAGTCGCTAGAAATTGAATTTCCCAGAATGGCAGGGACCAAGTTTGATTGTCTCTCCCAGTCCTGGGTTCCTACAATTTCCTTGCAGCAGTCAAGACTGGCTGGAGTGTAACAGAAGAAGTTTTCACACACTCACAGCATTTCCCCCATCCTGCTGAAGTTCTGGCACCAGATACAGTCAGAGGCAGGATCTTGACTAAGACAGAAGGATTGACGAAGACAGAAGGCCATGAGTAAGAGTTCCTACGCCTTTTTGTTCAAGCACCTTTTTAGCCCCAGCTGATGAAAAACACCCAATGTTTTAGTATACAGAGAAAAGGGTGGCAGCTATGTATTTTAATAGTTATAATTTTTTTTTCTTTCAAAAATTCAGGGAATCTTTATGCAAACTAGATAGCCACATCTTTCAGCTTTAGGCAAATACACCCACAGGGAAGGTAACGTAACAATAAACAGAGAAGCAGACAGGAATAACTCACCTTTGGTAAAAGCTGCCCTCTGTCATTTGCTGCAGTGGTGGGATGGAATAATCTGCCTCTGAGCATCCTAGTTCTCACTGCTCTCACTGCATTTACGCTCTTGTCTCCCTTTTGCAGAGGGGGAGGTGGCACTGGTATCATATGATTGATGACTGGGAGTTGATACGGGGATATACCAGTTACGTGTTCCACTGAATTCATAAGTGTTAACTCACTCCTCTCCCCCTGCAAAAACATGTTAACCAGGTTAAGTAGGTGACACAAAAAATAGCTACCAAGCATATTGAACTACTCATGGTTTGACTGCTCTTTACAATTAGTAACACTCATGCCTCTCGAACAATTTCCTCACTTGGTGCTTGCCATTACGTTTATGAAAACCTTTATACGCTAAACCTCTTCGGTTTAATTTGCAAAGCAACGGACAGGCGGCTTGAAAATGTGGCCCTTATAGATCTAGACACCATCATTGTTAAACACATACTACTCGTAACCATGCAGAGTTCTGCTTCCAGGCAGGCACAATACTGCACAACCCCACAGCACTGCTGCATTCTTTCCGATGGCAAGCAAATTCCAAAGCAGTCACCCAGAATCTTCCAACAGTAACACTATTTGGCACCAATTATACAAGAAGTTGTTCAAAACGCTTCTTTGCCTTTGTAGCAGAGGTTTAGTCCTCCTTCTGAATGAATTGCAAACAGAGGACCAAGGCCCTGAAAAGCAAAACATCTCTAGAGAATAAATTCTGCAAACATTGCGTGCTCTGGATCCGAGTTCTGCATCATCTTCATGCTTTATGACTGATTTAGCTGTTTTGTCTGTTGTGAGCATTAAACAAACAATGCAAATCACCCATAATTATAGAAGACATAGAAAGTGTCAGCAAATTCTTGGAGGGAAGATCATGACCATCATAATATGGAACAAATGCACAGCAGCACAAAGTTATTCATGCATTTCCTGCCTGTCAGTGGCCACAGATCCAACATCCTCCATTCCCATGGAACTCCTATCACACAGTCGATTACATAATGCTTTTCCTAGAAGAGAAGACAAGTCCAAATCTCACCTGAAAGTAACTGAATGCATATTAAGACCATGTTTGGCTACACCAAAAAGCTCTCATTCTCTGAACCCGCTAGTGTGATTTAGTAGTAGTAATGGTAAAAAAAGAAAGATGGTTTTTGCTACTTTTCAGCTGTAGGTGAAGATGAAATCTTGTAAGACTGTGTGAAAATATTCCTGAGTTCTTGATCTTACCCAGATGGCTGCTTCCCTCTCTACATAAAGGAAAATCTATGTAGAGGTAGAAAAATTTGCACATAGAGAGATTTTAGACTATAAAAGACAAGTCACCACATTTTTCCGGGCTGTGATGAAAAACTGGGCATTAGACCACTAAGACAATGTCTTGAAAATTAAACAGAGATCAAAAAGGAGCATTTAAATAAAAGCTGATAAATATTTGGAAGGCGTGTTGCCTGCAGTATGCAGTTCTGCGAACTGCAGTACTAAAGCACTATTATAAAACTCTCCATGAATCTGCATTACCTCCAGAATGAAATCCAGCCTCACCCCACTGGCAAACTGCTGATCAGGCTCAAGTGTGTGGTGCTTTTGTTTATAGCTTGAAGCCTTCGGCGCAGACCCTATGGCAGCAGAGCTACAAACTGGCGGGAGGCGAAGAGGTTGTAGCGTATTTCCTGGAGCTGTATTTGGTCGCCAAGAAGTCTAAAAAGGAAAAAGAAAACAGCTACAAAATCTCAGTGGATCACTTCCAGTGCAGAGTAGACTCTTAAAATAAAAAATAGCACTGATCAATATATTTGGAAGTGATGAGTGACTCTCAGGTATCCTGGGGAAACAAAATTTCCTGGACTGCCTCCAAAGAGCCAGACCACTTTAGGCATCGCTAACTGAGTATCCACAAACTGGAGCATCCAAAAGAATTCTTGGCCATAAATATAGTTTTTGCTACTGTCTCCTCACAGTGCAGCCTTAAAGCAAATGTAATGAACTGAAAGGAACTGTAGCAGCATGCTGTTTCGGTGGCTTCACCACATGGACATTCAGACACTACACCACAAAAGCACGACTGTTCAATGCTGAACACTTTTCTGACTTTTTATTTTATCTTTTCCTTGTATACTCTTCAGAATACCGCATTGAAATGTTAAACACCTCCCCCCACCAAAAAAAAAACCTGTTTAACTGAGTTAAGTCACCATCTTGGAAAAGGCAAACTCCTTGGCTTGGTGTTGACGAGAAGGATGTTCACCATGATCATCAACTACAGCCCTACGTGCCTTCTGTATGGGTTGGAGAGGAGAAGGTCATTCAGGACTGAACAACTTTCTTCAGTCCGCACCAACTATCATTATAGAAATGGAGAACCAGATAAAACTGTGCTATATAGTTGACCTTGGACTTCAGTATCATTCTTTTTCAACAGTATATTAACATTCCTTCTCTTCCCATCAACAGAGTAAGAAATTTCTGAGCCAGCACTCCAAAGCATGGCCTTCTGGAATGAACTTTAGTCTTACTTCGCCCCTTCAACTCTGTTCTCTAAAAACCCTCCCTTGCTTTCAGGGTTTTATAACATGTGTAAGCTTGTCTGCAGCCACAGTATTCATTGACAATACTTATGGTAAGGATACCAGCCTAGCCTTGGGTGACGAGGCACACAAAAAGGAAATATTAAAGTAGATTTATCACAAAGCAAAGCCATTTTTCTCTAGGTTCTGATTTGACACTCTTGCAACCTCAGCTTCTGGAGATTTCTTTTTAACTACACAATCCTGCAAAAAGGAAATCAGCCTCGAGTCGGGCAAGACGAAGCCTTCAGGTAGAACAATCAGGGTGATCATTGCTTTACACTAGGCATAGATGTCATAGGTGTACGTACACACTTTTGGCTGTGCATGCTTACATTATAGCGTATAGAGCATTTGGTGAAACTCACCAGTTGTGACTGACCAGATGGTTCTCCCACCACAAAAGGATGGCGCCTATAATGATTTCGTGGAACGAGTTGTGGATGTGGGGTGTACACAGAGCTAGCATCTTCCACTGATTTTCTGGATTTTTCCACCTAAAAGAATAGAAATGTATGTCTCTGAGGTGCTAAATATCCTTAACAGCAATGTCTGAGCTTGCCTTCCCTCTGTCTTTCATCAGACAGCTATGATAATCAAATTGCCCAGATCCAATTGAACACCTGCTTAAGGAATGAGAGAGAGATGAGGGAAAAGACTTGTTCCAGTCTCTGATTGATTCCCCTGCACCCTTCTACAGCTGCACATCTCCCCAAGTTCAATTCCTCTGCCTATTTCTGTACATCTCCCATTTCTTGATTTAGTCGAAGGCCTTTTTCTTTTCAAAATCTGAGTGCATCTGCCATTTCCTTGCTCTGACAGTGCCCCTCCCTGCCTTTTCTTCTCAAGAGCTCCACACTGGGCCGATTACCCTCCTGGACATAGATAGCTACACTTCTTATCCTCCCTTGCCCAGTCATCAGGTTTTCTCCTTTCCTTTCAGATTAGCTACTCAACCAATTTCACTGAATGTATGAAGGGAGAATTAAATTACAATACTAATTGCAGACAGGTTCCTGTGTCCTAGCGTGGCATCACAGCAAAGACACAGATCGTATATCTGCAGGCGTCTCCTTTACACTTCTCACTGAAGGAAGCAGTTTTGCTTTATGTTCCAAAAGTACCCAACTCCAGAATCCCTTAATAGGGTGCCTTGGTCACTGCTTACACAGTGGCAACTTTCTACCAGCAGGAATTCAGTCAGTAAATAATGCTTTTGCAATTATCATAGTGAGCAGTGGTTTTCATTAAAATCTCCTCCTTTCTTTACCTGATTAATTGCTCACAAACGCATTATTAAAACTAAAAAGATTCAAAACTGTTCTTTAACTGCTCAAAGAAGCAGCTAGCTTCTCAGCGCATGCTTCTCAATGCAGGCTCTAACGAAGAGATAGGATGTTGAGGACATGTCAGCCAAAATGACAACTTTTCCCATACGCGTCCAAGTGACTTCATAGGGAGAACCATTGACTTCTCTGGGATTTCCACTACTGTAACAACTACAGGATCAAGCTCTGCCCACACAACACCAAACTCTTTTCATTAGTTACATGCTGGTTCAGATAAACATCGTGAGGAGAGGCAAACGACTGAAAATTTGAATGCAGTGCTCAGCAGCAGTCAGAAGTGGATAGTCGCTAGAAATTGAATTTCCCAGAATGGCAGGGACCAAGTTTGATTGTCTCTCCCAGTCCTGGGTTCCTACAATTTCCTTGCAGCAGTCAAGACTGGCTGGAGTGTAACAGAAGAAGTTTTCACACACTCACAGCATTTCCCCCATCCTGCTGAAGTTCTGGCACCAGATACAGTCAGAGGCAGGATCTTGACTAAGACAGAAGGATTGACGAAGACAGAAGGCCATGAGTAAGAGTTCCTACGCCTTTTTGTTCAAGCACCTTTTTAGCCCCAGCTGATGAAAAACACCCAATGTTTTAGTATACAGAGAAAAGGGTGGCAGCTATGTATTTTAATAGTTATAATTTTTTTTTCTTTCAAAAATTCAGGGAATCTTTATGCAAACTAGATAGCCACATCTTTCAGCTTTAGGCAAATACACCCACAGGGAAGGTAACGTAACAATAAACAGAGAAGCAGACAGGAATAACTCACCTTTGGTAAAAGCTGCCCTCTGTCATTTGCTGCAGTGGTGGGATGGAATAATCTGCCTCTGAGCATCCTAGTTCTCACTGCTCTCACTGCATTTACGCTCTTGTCTCCCTTTTGCAGAGGGGGAGGTGGCACTGGTATCATATGATTGATGACTGGGAGTTGATACGGGGATATACCAGTTACGTGTTCCACTGAATTCATAAGTGTTAACTCACTCCTCTCCCCCTGCAAAAACATGTTAACCAGGTTAAGTAGGTGACACAAAAAATAGCTACCAAGCATATTGAACTACTCATGGTTTGACTGCTCTTTACAATTAGTAACACTCATGCCTCTCGAACAATTTCCTCACTTGGTGCTTGCCATTACGTTTATGAAAACCTTTATACGCTAAACCTCTTCGGTTTAATTTGCAAAGCAACGGACAGGCGGCTTGAAAATGTGGCCCTTATAGATCTAGACACCATCATTGTTAAACACATACTACTCGTAACCATGCAGAGTTCTGCTTCCAGGCAGGCACAATACTGCACAACCCCACAGCACTGCTGCATTCTTTCCGATGGCAAGCAAATTCCAAAGCAGTCACCCAGAATCTTCCAACAGTAACACTATTTGGCACCAATTATACAAGAAGTTGTTCAAAACGCTTCTTTGCCTTTGTAGCAGAGGTTTAGTCCTCCTTCTGAATGAATTGCAAACAGAGGACCAAGGCCCTGAAAAGCAAAACATCTCTAGAGAATAAATTCTGCAAACATTGCGTGCTCTGGATCCGAGTTCTGCATCATCTTCATGCTTTATGACTGATTTAGCTGTTTTGTCTGTTGTGAGCATTAAAGAAACAATGCAAATCACCCATAATTATAGAAGACATAGAAAGTGTCAGCAAATTCTTGGAGGGAAGATCATGACCATCATAATATGGAACAAATGCACAGCAGCACAAAGTTATTCATGCATTTCCTGCCTGTCAGTGGCCACAGATCCAACATCCTCCATTCCCATGGAACTCCTATCACACAGTCGATTACATAATGCTTTTCCTAGAAGAGAAGACAAGTCCAAATCTCACCTGAAAGTAACTGAATGCATATTAAGACCATGTTTGGCTACACCAAAAAGCTCTCATTCTCTGAACCCGCTAGTGTGATTTAGTAGTAGTAATGGTAAAAAAAGAAAGATGGTTTTTGCTACTTTTCAGCTGTAGGTGAAGATGAAATCTTGTAAGACTGTGTGAAAATATTCCTGAGTTCTTGATCTTACCCAGATGGCTGCTTCCCTCTCTACATAAAGGAAAATCTATGTAGAGGTAGAAAAATTTGCACATAGAGAGATTTTAGACTATAAAAGACAAGTCACCACATTTTTCCGGGCTGTGATGAAAAACTGGGCATTAGACCACTAAGACAATGTCTTGAAAATTAAACAGAGATCAAAAAGGAGCATTTAAATAAAAGCTGATAAATATTTGGAAGGCGTGTTGCCTGCAGTATGCAGTTCTGCGAACTGCAGTACTAAAGCACTATTATAAAACTCTCCATGAATCTGCATTACCTCCAGAATGAAATCCAGCCTCACCCCACTGGCAAACTGCTGATCAGGCTCAAGTGTGTGGTGCTTTTGTTTATAGCTTGAAGCCTTCGGCGCAGACCCTATGGCAGCAGAGCTACAAACTGGCGGGAGGCGAAGAGGTTGTAGCGTATTTCCTGGAGCTGTATTTGGTCGCCAAGAAGTCTAAAAAGGAAAAAGAAAACAGCTACAAAATCTCAGTGGATCACTTCCAGTGCAGAGTAGACTCTTAAAATAAAAAATAGCACTGATCAATATATTTGGAAGTGATGAGTGACTCTCAGGTATCCTGGGGAAACAAAATTTCCTGGACTGCCTCCAAAGAGCCAGACCACTTTAGGCATCGCTAACTGAGTATCCACAAACTGGAGCATCCAAAAGAATTCTTGGCCATAAATATAGTTTTTGCTACTGTCTCCTCACAGTGCAGCCTTAAAGCAAATGTAATGAACTGAAAGGAACTGTAGCAGCATGCTGTTTCGGTGGCTTCACCACATGGACATTCAGACACTACACCACAAAAGCACGACTGTTCAATGCTGAACACTTTTCTGACTTTTTATTTTATCTTTTCCTTGTATACTCTTCAGAATACCGCATTGAAATGTTAAACACCTCCCCCCACCAAAAAAAAAACCTGTTTAACTGAGTTAAGTCACCATCTTGGAAAAGGCAAACTCCTTGGCTTGGTGTTGACGAGAAGGATGTTCACCATGATCATCAACTACAGCCCTACGTGCCTTCTGTATGGGTTGGAGAGGAGAAGGTCATTCAGGACTGAACAACTTTCTTCAGTCCGCACCAACTATCATTATAGAAATGGAGAACCAGATAAAACTGTGCTATATAGTTGACCTTGGACTTCAGTATCATTCTTTTTCAACAGTATATTAACATTCCTTCTCTTCCCATCAACAGAGTAAGAAATTTCTGAGCCAGCACTCCAAAGCATGGCCTTCTGGAATGAACTTTAGTCTTACTTCGCCCCTTCAACTCTGTTCTCTAAAAACCCTCCCTTGCTTTCAGGGTTTTATAACATGTGTAAGCTTGTCTGCAGCCACAGTATTCATTGACAATACTTATGGTAAGGATACCAGCCTAGCCTTGGGTGACGAGGCACACAAAAAGGAAATATTAAAGTAGATTTATCACAAAGCAAAGCCATTTTTCTCTAGGTTCTGATTTGACACTCTTGCAACCTCAGCTTCTGGAGATTTCTTTTTAACTACACAATCCTGCAAAAAGGAAATCAGCCTCGAGTCGGGCAAGACGAAGCCTTCAGGTAGAACAATCAGGGTGATCATTGCTTTACACTAGGCATAGATGTCATAGGTGTACGTACACACTTTTGGCTGTGCATGCTTACATTATAGCGTATAGAGCATTTGGTGAAACTCACCAGTTGTGACTGACCAGATGGTTCTCCCACCACAAAAGGATGGCGCCTATAATGATTTCGTGGAACGAGTTGTGGATGTGGGGTGTACACAGAGCTAGCATCTTCCACTGATTTTCTGGATTTTTCCACCTAAAAGAATAGAAATGTATGTCTCTGAGGTGCTAAATATCCTTAACAGCAATGTCTGAGCTTGCCTTCCCTCTGTCTTTCATCAGACAGCTATGATAATCAAATTGCCCAGATCCAATTGAACACCTGCTTAAGGAATGAGAGAGAGATGAGGGAAAAGACTTGTTCCAGTCTCTGATTGATTCCCCTGCACCCTTCTACAGCTGCACATCTCCCCAAGTTCAATTCCTCTGCCTATTTCTGTAGATCTCCCATTTCTTGGTTTAGTCGAAGGCCTTTTTCTTTTCAAAATTTGAGTGCATCTGCCATTTCCTTGCTCTGACAGTGCCCGTCCCTGCCTTTTCTTCTCAAGAGCTCCACACTGGGCTGATTACCGTCCTGGACATAGATAGCTACATTTCTTATCCTCCCTTGCCCAGTCATCAGGTTTTCTCCTTTCCTTTCAGATTAGCTACTCAACCAATTTCACTGAATGTATGAAGGGAGAATTAAATTACAATACTAATTGCAGACAGGTTCCTGTGTCCTAGCGTGGCATCACAGCAAAGACACAGATCGTATATCTGCAGGCGTCTCCTTTACACTTCTCACTGAAGGAAGCAGTTTTGCTTTATGTTCCAAAAGTACCCAACTCCAGAATCCCTTAATAGGGTGCCTTGGTCACTGCTTACACAGTGGCAACTTTCTACCAGCAGGAGTTCAGTCAGTAAATAATGCTTTTGCACTTATCATAGTGAGCAGTGGTTTTCATTAAAATCTCCTCCTTTCTTTACCTGATTAATTGCTCACAAACGCATTATTAAAATTAAAAAGATTCAAAACTGTTCTTTAACTGCTCAAAGAAGCAGCTAGCTTCTCAGCGCATGCTTCTCAATGCAGTCTCTAACGAAGAGATAGGATGTTGAGGACATGTCAGCCAAAATGACAACTTTTCCCATACGCGTCCAAGTGACTTCATAGGGAGAACCATTGACTTCTCTGGGATTTCCACTACTGTAACAACTACAGCATCAAGCTCTACCCACACAACACCAAACTCTTTTCATTAGTTACATGCTGGTTCAGATAAACATCGTGAGGAGAGGCAAACGACTGAAAACAGACTGAGGGTCTTCAGCTTGGGAAAATGAGAAGGAATATGAAAAACGCATGTAAAATCACAAATGTCTTGGAAAAGGGGAATAGTTATTAATTTTGTTCATAATGAGAACAATGGAGCATCAAACAGAATTATCAGACAGCAGATACAGTAATTATTGTGCAGAAATTCAAGCAAGTACCATTTTATTCAACTTGCAATTAGATTCCACAACTAAGAATACTGCAGAACCAAAATAATAAGTTGATTCAAAGGGAATCATGTTTATGAATGGGAGCTCCTGAGCCATTCGATAGAGCTAGAAGAGGTAACCTGGGGCAGGATCATCCTCTACTTGCTTGTTCCTTGTACTTTTTCCATAACCCACAGAGACAGGATGCTTGATTCAATGAATCGTTGGCCTGACTCAGGGCTGTTATTTAGCACAGGGCAAAACTAGCAAGTCCCATCAGTACTCAATAGCGTTCAAGCCTTACCTTGATTTTCTGCACCCTCACCTTCTTCACAGAATTTTCAAGTTTCCTTTTCATTTCCAGCTCGTGATAACGCTATCAATATCAGAGAAAGAAATCTCATTAACAGACATTATGAGATGTCAGTGAATGTAAGAGCATTTGCTTCTGTTCTGCTTATCACTCACCTGCTCCCTGGCCATTATCCTCATTTTGCCCAGCTATGAAACTACTACTGACTCAATCCATTTGCATTACATCCGTGTGTATTAATATCAGAAAGGGAACAACTGAGCATTTGTAAAGTTGTAGGGACCAGCTGCACTCTTGATACGTAGTGGGAATGTGACCAAATCTTGTACTCAGGTAACATATATAACCATGTTCAAATTATTTTGGTTTTATTAGAATTTTTTAAGCAAACTAGCCTGTGACTATCACCCCAGAATCTGACAACTGCCAGCATGCATTAAGTGAGCCAAGATAGTGTCTGTTCTAATGGCAGTATGGTTTAACAGCTAGAGGCCAGTGGAGGTTCCATGTGGGGGACGCCAAGTACAAAGATTGTCCCTCTTCCCAGCAGGAGATACATTTTCAGGAGAGCATGAGGGCACAGCTACAGAAAACAGACTGGTATGAGATAATAGCCACTGTCTGTCTGCTGGGAAGTATTTGAAAAGGCTTACAGATCCCTAGTAAATGCATACCTCCATATCAAGGATCTTCTGAAACGTGGCCTGAGCCAGGCACTCCTCTGCGTATCTTTGCCGATCCTTCCTCCGAACATTTTGCCAGTATTCTTTATCAGGTATTATTCTTCCACTCCTTGAGATCTGTGGTAATCAAATATAAAGTGACTAAAAAGAACAGAAAACAGACTAAAGTATGTTTTCAAACAGAGTAGCACCTCTGCTTTCTGTCGTGGTGCTGGAGCTCACCTTCCCAGCACAAAACTGTAGTTTCTTTGACTGCATGGAGCCCACCAGCCAAACAAGAGCAGGAGAGAAGCAGTCACGTTTTCTAACAACTGAGGGCTCACCCTTACTCTTCACGGGCCATCGCCCAAGTCAGTGAAGGGTAATTAAACACTCGCCTTCCCACTGTGTGAGGGTTGCATCTGCCTGTGCTAACCAGCATCACACCTAGGAGTGCATAGGTATTTTTTAAAATATTCAGCACATTCACCTTTACCAAATCCTTCAGTTTTCCATTAAACACTTTTGAAAAATAACATTGAAGCTATTTAAACTGCTAATAGAGTCAAAGATGCTTAGATCTCACAGTTTAAAAAAAAAACCAAGAGAATCAATATGAGTCTGTATATTTGCAAACTGAAAGATCTTGCAGAGAAAAAATCCAGTAAGCAAAAAGAAATACAGACCAAAAAACATAAAACATTCTAAATTTATCAAAACACCTCCATGAAAGATCTTCTTCTGCCTGGATGTGAAATGCAAGCAGATTGACAAGCATTCTCACATCACCAGAACAGTACAGTAATACAGTGCCACATGTAACTTCTTCCTGGAAATGCATTTACTGAGCAGAAGCTCAGGGCTAAGCCAAAGTTCTCCAATGTTTAGATACATCATCAATCCATGTCAGCAACTCTTCGCAGTTTCAGGCAGACAGGCATTATGACTGCTGCATTACAGAAGCTGCAGTGGAAGCATAAGCTTGATATTCCATGGAGTATGGCCTCCATATTGACTCTTAGCACATTCCTTCTTGTGTGGAATCATCGTTCACCAGCAGCCCCCATGGCAGCACTTTGAGAGCCCCAGGTGGCCCTTGGACCTTGTCATCCTGAAATACGCTCAGTGTCAGGTGAAGCATTTCCTCAGCTGCAACTACTGTCTTCAAAACTGCTTAGCACACACAACTAAGCTCCGAGCTCTGGCTTTCTGTCATTCGGATTTCAGTAATGCAGCCTTAGGACGAAACGGTGTGACCAGCAGGTCCAGGGAGGTTATTCTCCCTCTGTATTCGGCACTGGTGAGACCGCTCCTCGAATCCTGTGTTCAGTTCTGGGCCCCTCACCACAAGAAGGATGTTGAGGCTCTGCAACGAGTCCAGAGAAGAGCAACGAAGCTGGTGAAGGGGCTGGAGAACAAGACTTAACGAGGAGTGGCTGAGAGAGCTGGGGTTGTTTAGCCTGGAGAAGAGGAGGCTGAGGGGAGACCTCATTGCTCTCTACAACTACCTGAAAGGAGGTTGTAGAGAGGAGGGTGATGGCCTCTTCTCCCAAGTGACAGGGGACAGGATGAGACAGAATGGCCTCAAGCTCCGCTAGGGGAGGTTCAGGCTGCACATCAAAAATTTTTTTCATGGAAAGGGTCATTGGGCACTGGCAGAGGCTGCCCAGGGAGGTGGTTGAGTCACCATCCCTGGAGGTGTTTAAAAGACGGCTGGATGAGGTGCTGAGGGGCATGGTTTAGTGACTGATGGGAATGGTTGGACTCAACGATCCTGTGGGTCTTTTCCAACCTTGTGATTCTGTTATCTAGATGACCTACGGTAGGTAATAATGCAGCAGAAAATGCCTGGATTAAACAAACCTGCCCTCAGTCTCAGTGTGATCGCATGGCTGTGATCTGGCACAGCATGATTTCACATTTGGCTAGCTGGTCAACTCCTCACCAACACATACCTCTAACAAACAAACAACAAATCCATTAGTGGTTTGATTTGTCCACTATTAGAGGAAACAAAGAACTCTCCTCTTTTTTTTTCTCAGAAAAGGAAACTTTTCAGTCTCACCAGTCCTGATCTCACAAGATGTCGTCTTATCCTGGCATTGCTGAAATATCCAACCAGGTGTTTGTCTGTAAGGCTATTGTAGGTTCCAATAAATCTGAAATAAAATCAATATAGATGCATATAATCCCTTTGACAGTCAAATTATTACAGCTTAAGTTATACATACTTACCCAATAGTTTGCTGCACAAAATGCTATCTTGATGAATCAAGCCCAACATTTTGTCAGATAAATGCTAATCAGACTATGTAAAAGCAAGATCTTACTGTCTGTGGAATGTTCCTATCAGAAACAACTGACTTCTACGTAAGATACAGCAGTTCAGCATTGACCAGCATCCTACCACTGAGGCACAGGGTCCAAGAAAGCCCAGCTCTGAAAGTCTCCTCCAAGACCGACTCTCGCAACAGCCTCCTCAGGTGACCTTCACCAGGCCATCACCATATCATACAACATCTGGAGCTGGATTACTGGCATGGACTCCAGCTCCCTTGCTACCCAGCCATGGGCTTTGTCAGAAGTGCAGTATATGGTACATCTCCAGGGAGGGGGATGTCCCATAACTCCTGCACCACTGCACTGCCCTACCATGCACCTCATGCTCCCCTTCCTCCTCCCGCCTCCCAACTCGTGGTAGGCATGGCAGTGATAGAGCTTCTGGCAGCTTGCGCAAAGACCTATAATAATAACTTGGCTTGGGAGGGATCTTCAGAAGCCACCTAATCCAGATCCCAGCTCCAGACAGATCACTTATACAACTTTATCTCTACAAAAGAATTTTCCTGCAGTCTTCATAGCCAGCTCTGAGCCATTATTGTCTGGTCTCTAACACCAAAAAAATTGCTTTCTTCCATCTACTCAGGTTAACAGAAACTGCTAGCACCAAAATATATTTTCAAGACAGAACACTGTTTCCCTATTATTTTCACTGCCTTGAAAGTTAGCAGACATGTTATTAACTTGGATGCAAATTCTGCTCTGATGAAGGGACTATTTATTTGTTTTTTTAGCCGAAGCCTCCTTCTGTATCCACATTTCCAACCTTTTATTTTAACAGCTATTTCCCCTTCTTTAATGTTCCCTCCATCAGAGGGAGTGTACATCAAATTTGCCACTTCAAACACCTATACAGAAAACTAGGTTGCTTCAATTGCAGATGTCAAAAAATAGGCTTAAATATAACCTTCTGTTTTGAACAATTTTCTCAATTGGGATTCAGCTACGTATCTGTTACAATGTTGTCTGGCTAACCACTAATTTGCTCATGAACAAAAAAGCCTGCCTCAAAAAAGCATTTCTCCATTTGGCCTTTACACAAATAGAACTCACAAACAACTCAGGAAAACCAATCTACAACAGCAACATTAGGAACCATCCTAAACCATTTCGGGGAGCATTTATGTGAACACAACAGTGACTCCAGGCTATTATTTAAACAGACAGACAAGAATGTTTATCCCACAAACATATTGATAAATTCAATTGCACAAAACTTGTGCAGGGCAAGATTCATAACTTCCATGGTATATACAGGCCAGGAAGCCTACGGTACGGCATTACGGTTTTGCTGGCTGGCCCCACATGGCTATAGTTTGAAGTGCAACTTGCATTGATGAGAACAATTTTGCTCTCTAAATACAGTTACTGTGTTACATTTTTACATTTTTACATTTTTACATTTACTTTATTACCTTTTACCAAAAATCAGCAGATCTGCTCTGTGTAGCCTATTTCCTCAAACTCAATAAAATCCAAACACGCTCTGCAGGAAAGCAAAGAGTTTGTGCCAAAGTTGGGGCAGCAAGCAGACTCCTGTGTCTGCAGGAATCCCATCACTATTGCTCCAGCACTCAGCCAGCTACCACCTCTTCACCACCTCGGCCTTTCTGTGGAGAGCACGCTTTGCACTGGCAGGACCGAAGAAAGTCCCCCTCCAGACCCAGGTGTCAGAAAAGAGGCAAGTGATGAAGGATCTCTCTTGAGAACCCAGGTCTTCCTGGGTTAGAAAGCACAGACACCGGGCAACCCATCGCTCAGTTCGGTACCAGCCTGCACAGCTCAGAGCCAAGGACCCAAGGCTTTTGCCACACCATGCTCTCAAGATTTTAACGAGACTGACTAGCCAGTAGCACAACAGCTCTGAAGGGCTGCTCAGTCTAAAAGAGTCCTGGGACTAGGCAGTCGTAGCGGCCAGCGTGGCTGGGCTACACTACCTGCTGCCAATCTTTGCCCCTCAAAACACCCCTCATGTTATGCAAAAGTCCTTTTCTGTATTTGGAGCAATAAACACGGGTCCAATATGAAATGCAAGAACCTCTCGAGTATTTTCCAGTTCCCATGCTAAAATACTCAGGATTGTCTTTAATGCATACACTGAGCAATCCAAAGTGAACAAACTGCATCTCTCTTCTCTTTATTGGTGAAAATCCGCCAAATCAACAAACACAGAGACCCTGATCATGTAGCTTGTCAGAGTAAGGCCCTCCCCTGCTCCACACAAGAAATGCCTTGCACCTCTGGAATGCCAACAGAGCTACAACTTCCTAGCTGCCAAAGATCAGAGCTTCAAAAAATTGAACCCAAGATATGAGAGTTAAACACAAAACCAGAAGCATCCGTAACTAGCAGATACCTTTTTTAAGAGTTCTTAGCACAACCTTATCGTACGTCACCCTCTGGAAAGAGGACAAACAACAAAATACATTTCAGTCAGCTGAAGTTTTTAATAGTCTAGATCCATTCACGTTGTTAAATGCACACGCTCAGCCACACATTGCATAGTGTTCAGCCTGACCTTCAGGCTCTCTGGGCAGGAAATATTTTAATTACACAACAAGAGATTGATCTCTCTGGTTTTCTTTGGCTTTAAATTTAAATGCCACTGTACCTCTCTTGCCTGTCTTTCAATGGGACGATTCATGAAAAATGTCTATTATTAGGCCAGGGCACCACACACAACAGCATGTTCAGGGGAAGAAAGAACAATTTGATTAAAAAAAAAATTAAAAAAAGCAAGGAGATCATGAATTTACAGGAATTTTATCTGGGGTTTCACAATAATCGCCCAAGTAGCCTACCAACAATAAATTAAACTTTAAACAAACAATTTAGCTTACCTTGTTATGCACGTTGATCAAATACCGGCACTATAGCAACTGTTCTACATTACTTTTTAAAACCATTTGCATTTGAAACCACCAGATTACATCAATTATGCTAAATGTTGACTTACAGTACGCCCTGGCAGTGGCATACAGAGGCAGAGGAGAAACTCAATCCAACTCCTCTTCATTTACTCCCTTCCATCTAATATTTCATGGACCATGTAACTAGTCAAAACACAATTCCCACCTGAGTACGGTGACACAGCAACTTTAGTTTCAAAGACAACTCTGCACACGTTTTCTCATTTAAATTATGAACAGGCTGGTCTTTAAAAATGCTGAATTAAACTCAAAGTTCAGAGAGTATTGGGGAAAACGAGGAAATGTTTTGGGCCTGAAACAAAACCCAGGAAACCACTGGAAAGAATGGAAGGGCATCCACTAGGCTTTGGCAGAGCCTGACTTCCCAGAGACACCCAAGCTCTCTGCCCAGGTGAATGCCTCAGTTGCCTAGAAGAGCAGCACAAGCAGAGCCTCACTGAACACCCGGGCACTGGCTCAAGCTTGGGTTCAAACTGTGTGCAGAAGCAGCATCTAGCCCTGCAAGTCTGTGCCCACTAGCAGCTGCTGCCCAGTTTCTGCTCATGCTGACTGACTGGTTCATCCTCCCCTGTCAGACTTTAGGCAAGTGCAGCCGGAGCGGGCCATGCTGACACCTCTCCCAAGTCCCCCTGGAGTATCCCACTGACACCAAAGAGTTAGACCGACTCGGCACTCCAGAGGATGAGGTGCAGGTGCAATTCCCAGCCCAAGGGCAGCCAGGGCGAGTTACCAAACCAGGTAACTTCCTTCCCCCAGGCACCAAGGAAGTCTACCAAATACCATCATGCGCATGGAGCACATGTTCTCTCTGGACACCCTGAAGAACTTAGTACATGAAGGGAGTTCCCTACCCGCTGGCACAAGGAGGGGACCCTGGGAGGCAGATGCATCCCATTCCCAGGTCTGTCTCTGCTTTATGTGGGCATCTTGACCTCCCACCCTTTGAGACCAGCAGCATGCCAGGTGCTCACTCACCCTTCGGTACCATCTGTGCTCCTAGGTAACACCTTAACTGCCTGTTCATGAAAACAAACTGCTGTTGCTAAAGACAACTCTTCTTTTCTCCCAAAAGTAATAAATTAATAAAGCCAAGTACAAGGACACAAATCAACACACAGAACGGAGGCACAAACCAAAAAAGCCACAATTTGTTCTGCTTTAAAAGAATGTATTGAGGGCCAAAGTAAACCAATTATCAGCCCAAAGCCCCGCAGAAGGAATTACGTCTGCAGTGGCAGGGAGTCCAGCTGTGCAGATGACTAAGTACACAAAACAAAAAATACACCAGAGCCAGTGACTAGGATTTTAGTAAATTAAGGAAGTGTCCACTTAGAACTCTGTATTATACCAGATTTTCATTGCATTATCATTACCATTACTATTTATTAACAGTATCTGGTTTTGATCAGCTTACAGCGCAACGCACTGCGTGCAGAGCTTGTGCTGTGTATCAAAAGGATCTTTAAAACCACTCTTATTCATTTGAAAGGACTAAGTCACAGTAGGCATCCAGCATCAGTTTTGTAAAGCACATGTTCACAGTTAATAATTTACAGTGCAATTAAATCAGTGACCGTTCACCAAAGAAATAATCTAAGAGAGCATCAAAGCTCTAGTTATTGATCGGTAGAGTCACAGGGAATTACAGCTCCCATGTTTTACATGATCACTGGAGTTCGTTGCTCCTTCAATCAAGCAAAGAGTCCTGCCCTAACGGAGACCATTCCTCGCTTTAACAAGCTAATGGATCTGGCATTGCTTCTGCTGGGGACATAAACAAGAAAGGCTCAGCCAGCCTCCAGACAGAACAAATTCAAACACAGACTGTCAGTTAAGAACCCCACAAGGCAAGGCCCCTGCCCAACATGTTCCATTTGGGAGCAAAGACTCCTCCCAGGAGACTTTCCAGACACCTGGCCACTGCCTGCAATACCCTCCCTAAGGAAACTCTTCAGCCACCATTAAGTACATCCCATTTCAAAAAACAATGCCGTCAGGGTCTCCACAGAGGAAAGCAGATGGTGGCAAAGTGATTTTCTGCAGGACTGGAATATGACATGAAGTCCTGAAGGTCAGGACATTGTGAATTTTAGCTGGGAATAGCCCAACAGGCACATGTGGGCCTAAGATTCCAAAGACGGCATAGTTCCATCACAGAGGATGGGATTTTGCCATCAACCCACCAGTACAGGCATTTAGAAGACAACTGCTGGCATTGCCACACAACTCAACATAAATGCTTGTTCCGTTTGGTGCCTCCAAGCTTGAGCCAAGTGAATACGGCCAGTGACTACACTGCACTTGGATTCCTCTCTCTGTGAAAGAGGACCAGAAGATGAAAAGCCAGGAAAACAATCCCCAGTCTCCGCAAAAAGAGGATCTTGCTTTGTAGGGTGGCAGGGTTGTAACACTTGCGAACTGACTTTTCCAACTACAGCCTTAGGCCGTGGCCCTTTTCAAAATATGGGGAGCTGCTGCTGTGCAGCTGGGTCACTGGCAGACCCTCAGCTGCACCACCTTTGGACTTGAGGCACAGCTCTGGCTTCTGTGTTTTTTGATTTCAACCTCTGCTGCTGTGCTTATAAGAATAAGAAGCCACGCTGGAACCCAGCTACTGAACCAAACTTCATTGAAGTCAGTAGATGACTTGAAATCTGGATGGGGCTGTGCAGTCTAATGATAATTAATTGCATTATTTCAAGCTCACAAAACCCTGAAGCCCAGGTACAATCTTCCTCAGGTGATAACAAGGAAGGGGAAGGTCACAGTCTCTCCAAACCACACTGCATCTCTGCTTAAATAGTTGCACGTCCCCTCCAGCCTTGGCCAGCTGACCTCAATGAGACTACCAGTTGTTTGCCTCATGGACACACAGGCTACATTCACCTTTCACTTTTGTTTCAAAAGCTTCAAGCTGCTCTCTTTACTCTTTGCCTAACCTGAACTATTTCATGGCCAAACCACTGAAGATTCTTTGGCCAGATACTCCGTGAAAATTACTTTATTTTATGAATACTTTGCCCCAGGGCATGGTCAATGACCTCAAAGGCAGCCAGAGATCTAACAAGCAGACAGAAATGAGCTTACTCTGCCTGCACCCAAAGGCAGTCACGAAGCTCTGGAACACAGACAGTGGCTTGCCCAGCACTGCCCAAAGGCTACACAGGACCCTTAGGAAGTTTAACATGGCCAGGTGAAAGTCCTACACCCAGGAACGAACAACCCTGTGCTACAAACAGCACAAGCTGGAGACAGACAGGCTGGACGTAGCTCTACTGGAAAGGATCAGCCAGTCCTGGGGACACAAGCTGGATGAGGTGAGTCAGCCACAGCACCAGGCAGCGAGGACGGCCAGCAGCATCCTGAGCTGAAATAAGAGGAGCACAGCTGGCAGGAGGGAAGCGATTGTCCCCTTTCCTTGTCACCCACTAGACCCCATGTGCGTGGCTGCATCCAGGTTTGGGCCCTAGTGCACAGGAGCCGTGGATGCACTGAAGTGAGCTCAAGGAGGCCACCAGGATGGTGGAGCTGGAGCACACGCCCTGTGAGGAGAGGCTGAAGGAGGAGAGGCTGCGCAGCCGGAGCAGGGGTCAGTCTGAATGAAGCAACTTGGTCTGATGTCAGCTGACCCCATGAGCAGACCAGACAAGAGATCTTCCTTGTCTTTTGCAGAGTGAATTATTTTGTGATCCTGTGGCTCATTTGACTGCTGTACTAAGCTAGCACTATTGAACGGCTCCCAGAGTGAGGAGCAGAGGCAAACCCCACATGTGGTGGCCTCTCCACTTCAGCAAGGTCTTTGCAAGTCACAGCTCTGCAATTTCCAGTGTTTTCCCTGTAAGGTAGAGATTGGAGCTATTCCTCAATACATCTGTGAAATAAATGCCATCGGCCACGGCAGAACTGTTTCCCCAAAACTGTTCTAACCAACTATCATCCCGACTCCAAAAGTGCCTTTCACGGTAACTAGAGGGAAACAATCTTCCAAGAATAAGGTTTTAAGTATTTTGTTTGGAGTCCTATATATTTCTGCATACAAGAAACACTCTTTTTTCCAAAGGCTTTTATACAAGCAAATCTTTCTACAGGTTCCAATCTTGAGCACAACTTGGCATGGAAACGGGAGCCAAAAGGCTCTTGTTCTGCTACCGATTTGTGACACGGCCGGGAGCAAGGGACTCGGTCGGTTCTTTACCCAGAGCATCGCTCAGCATACAGGACGTGCCAAATCACGTTACAGAGACGGGGACGTGCACAGGTCCTCAGGATCTGTAATTCGTGCCGCCTCGGGGCCGTGTGGATGCTCTGAACGTTCCAGCCCGCGGCTGCGAAGCCGGACACCGAGGAGGGGCACACCTGCCGCCAGCCCCTTCACGGACGGAGGGGATACAACGAATTCTCGGGGTCTTGGCCGGCGCTTTCGTTGTGAGGGGACAGGCGGCGCATCCCCCCCGCGCTGGACGCAGCGACACGGCGGTCCCCGAGTTCCCAAGGCTCGGAGCGGCGCGGCTCTACGCGGAGCCAGCCCCCGGCTGCACCCCCACCCTCCTTCCCCCCCAGGCTCTCGCTCCGCGTCCCGACAGAACCGGGCAAGCACGGCCCGGCCCCCGCTCCACTCACCCCGTCTGCGGAGCTCCCATCGCGGCGGCTCCCAGCGGCGCTATTGGCCGCGTCCCGAGCGTCGCTAGGACACAGCGGGGAGGGGCGGGGTTGCCAGGGCCGCCCCCCAACCCCCCGGCGGCGGCCGCCTGTGACGCCGACCCCGAGCTGGCAGGAGACGCTGCAACGGGCTCTTCCCCTGCAGTACCAGCGAGCTGCCAGGGTAAAGGAAGAGAAAGGCAAGGAGAAGGGAAGGATGAAGAAGGCCTTTGGATACAATACACGCCTGTGAACTTAAAAACACAGTGGGAGATGAGAGGATGCTCGATTGTTTCAAATCATAGACTCATAGAATCACCGCGCTGGAAAAGACCCACCGGATCGTTGAGTCCAACCATTCCCGTCAATCACCAAACCATGCCCCTCAGCACCTCATCCACCCATCTTCTAAACACCTCCAGGGAAGGTGACTCAAGCCCCTCCCTGGGCAGCCTCTGCCAGTGCCCAATGACCCTTTCCGTGAAAATTTTTTCCTAATGTCCAACCTTAAACCTCCCCTGGTGCAGCTTGAGGCCATTCTGTCTCATCCTGTCCCCTGTCACTTGGGAGAAGAGGCCAGCACCCTCCTCTCTTCCTTTCAGGTAGTTGGAGAGAGCAATGAGGTCTCCCCTCAGCCTCCTCTTCTCCAGGCTAAACAAGCCCAGCTCTCTCAGCCGCTCCTCATAAGGCCTGTTCTCCAGCCCCCTCGCCAGATTAGTTGCTCAAATATCCATCCACATTTCCATTCTCTCAGCACAAATGACAGGAAAGCTCCAAAGGGTGCATTTCAGTGGCCTCCAGCTTGACTCTGATACAGGAGATATCATCATCCTTCCCCGCTCCTGTTTTTCCTCTGCATCACAGCGGTTCCTCTCAAGGCTGCAGCACAACTGAACTGAGAAGGCGAGGAAGAGCAGGGCCAGCCCTCCCTTGCTGATGAACCAACTCCAAAACATTGAAGGACTTCAGCTGTCCTTCAATGGTCCTCTGTGCCATGATCCACCCACATGGAATACTGAATTGTCTCTTGTAAAAGAAGCAACTATCAAGAACATCAACATCTTCCAGACTTTTTTATCTTCCCAACCCTGCAATTAAAGTCTCATTAATTTATTGTATCCTGCTGGAACACACCAAGGCGGCAGGAACACATGCAGGGAACCACTCGGTTACAACGGAGAGGGGATACTTTTGAAGCACCATTTATTTTGGGCACAATGATATTAACGAACCACAGCTGCAATTCCACCCCTCTGTCTTTCAGAAATACACGTACCTGCCCTTTCCAGATGCTGCCATGGCTACACATGGCACACACAGATACACAGATAACATGTGGCAAGCGTGGAACCCCAAGCCCTGCCTGTCTGTGCGAAGTTGAGCACAACAGTGAGAGCCGGTGTAGCCTCTCCCACCACTCACAGCCCCATCACAGAGAGCACCAGCATTCGCTGATTCAGACCCCTCCTCTGATTAAACTCAAAACCAGCCAACCTGACAGAATTATTCTGCCTAGTTTGTTTGTCTGCTATCCTTTTCCTCCATACTCTCCGCTCTGTGGAGGGGATGGCACGTTCTAAAAAGAGAGCTGGACCAAGGGATCTCTAGGTTGACAGACTCTGCAGATGGGTGCCCTGACAGACCAGACGCAGCTGAAGGATTAGTCAGAAATGTGACAAGCAACGTCTCCAAGAAGCTCAGCTGCAGCAGTTCCCAAGCCAAAGTGGTTCCCCCTCCAGTGACAAGAGTGTTCTGCTAACAACGAACACAGCACGGAACATCCATGGACACTTTCAACCGTTCCCCCTGGCAGATTACAGTGAGAGCGGGTTTGCACTGAAATGCGAGGCTGGGGCTACTGGAATTAAGTTGTGGGCAAGCCCTGGCCCCCTCACCTTCAGCATGACAAGATCTCACAGCGCTGCACCTCCACCTACAGCCGCAGCCCAGGCTCATGTCTGCCACAGCACTGACAACACTGCCCTCTCATCCCTCACGCCCACCTCCTGCCCACAGTCCCAAAGAGCCACTGCATCTCCTTGTTCCTCCCTGTACCTTGTGGTCAGTGCTATGCTGTAATTTTTATTCACATTGCGTGTCCCAAAATGAAAACAACCCCTTCCATTTGTACCATACATCAGATATAGACCAAGAATTTAGATGCTCTATTGCATGTCTTCTTGGGGCCCCTCACTACAAGAAGGATGTTGCAGCTCTGGAGTGTGTCCGGAGAAGGGCAACGAAGCTGGTGAGGGGGGTGGAGAACAAGACTTACGAGGAGCAGCTGAGGGAACTGGGGTTGTTTAGCCTTGAGAAGAGGAGGCTGAGGGGAGACCTCTTCTCCCAAGTGACAGGGGACAGGACGAGAGGGAATGGCCTCAAACTCCACCAGGGGAGGTTCAGGCTGGACATCAGAAAAAAAAATTTTCACAGAAAGGGTCATTGGGCACTGGAACAGGCTGCCCAGGGAAGTGGTTGAGTCACCATCCCTGGAGGTGTTCAAAAGATGGGTGGATGAGGTGCTGAGGGGCATGGTTTAATGGTTGATGGGAATGGTTGGACTTGATGATTCTGTGGATCTTTTCCAAACTAGTGATTCTGTGATTCTGTGACACAGCTGTCTGAGTGCTGCGGGTTCAATGTGCTTAGCTTTGCCGGGAGAAGCCTGCAGCGTCAGAGAAACAGAAGAACTCCTCTGACACCTTCTGGTCAGGAGCCTGTAACAAACCCTGTCCTATGAACATCAGCAAATGCATTGACAGGGAAACTGCTCTCAATTTCATCTCTGAGCATTAGCTCCAGCACAGAGGCGGCATGAAGCAAGAAAGGAGTCACTGTAAACCATAAGCCTCTCATTCCTGTAACACCCTCTGAGCAAAGGACAAATTAAAAAGAACCACAGATTTTAAAACATACCGTGTATAAAGAAAATGTGTATTTTCATACACACATCATCATATCAACCATTAACTGCTATGCTTGACCTGCTATTTAGTACCTTCACATTAAGAGATGTTTTACTTTTTCTAACAGTGCTGCCAAGCAGAATCACAGATTCCCTACCTGCCATAATTTCACCAGAAGGAACAGGAATAATCAGCATCTTTTACCTTAATAATCAGTTAAACACTACCTACCCACATCATTTACACTAGGCTAATCATTCTTAAACCTTCAAATTCAGAGCAAGTGGGAATGCAGCTCCCTACTCATGTTGGAATTTTGACCTGCAGGGAAGCCAGCATCTGGCCACTGGGACATCCACACAGCCTCCAGCTGTGACAGATGCCAAACCTGTGACACTGGCAGGCAAGGACCACGCTACTGCACTCCTACAGCCAAGTTCGCATAATCCTTCTCTTCCCCAGCAACTACTTTCAAAAGCACTTACTAAAATATTAGTTTGAAATACTTAACTCCAGAAACACTCCCATCTTTATCCCTGGCAAAAGCATCCATTTGATGCAATGGCTATAAGGTTTGTATGAACAAGGAACAGTTAAATGACTCCGTATAATAGCAGAAGGACCTCACATTTACATTTGCACAGAAGAAACAGCACTGTGATCTGCCTGCTATAGAAGACGGAGCTCAAGTAGTTTACCAAACCAATTACACACATCTTGAAAGAAATGAGGACTTAACTCAGTCACCCAGCATATTCCTTTGGACCTATGTTTAATAGCTATAATATCTTAGTATTATCCCCCCCCATCAGAAATTCAAACACTTTCTTAATTCCTGCTGGGAAAAATAGGTAGAGCTTTTTAGAGGTGCGTATATTTATGCTATGTTAGAAAATTTACTCACCTGTAAGTTTAAATTATCACTTGAGTAGCAATCCCAAACATGGCATTAAAAGAGACGCTTTCATACCTGAAAAAGGCTGATATTGCAAGTCTGAATCGGTGACTTGGAGCGCTCTCCTCTCTACTGAGAGGTTAATGCAAAACACCAGAGATGCACTTCCACAGGGACAAGCTTGGTGCTGGACAATGTCTTCCTTACATGACTTAACTTCCATTAGAAGAACATTCCTTTCCTCTTTGACACTGAGACCTTGCTCTTTCACCACCAATATTAACTGAATTAGTTCCGTAAGCCTCCCTGTAAAAACCTCTTCTCTCACCTTAATATTTTAACAGGGGATGACAAACCTAGGGGAGAAATCCAGACATTTCAAAAGATTTTGCCAATTATTTTCTTAGTTGGGATTAAGCAAAACATCAGTAGAAATTAATGCCGTCTCAGAAAAAAAAAAAAAAATCACAGCTTCAAAGAAGGTAGTACAATGCCTGAGGAAACTACACTTGGATTCAGAGAACATGTGCTGATTTGTGATAGTATGACAGTAAACAAATCTAAACCAAACGTTAAAAAACAAGTTTCGCAGACAAAAATGCCTCTATATTGAAATTTATGGTCAGTAAGGACTCACTTTTCCTCAGAGGAACAGAAGTTCTCCTTGAAGTTGAGAAAACTCATCTGCAAGTGATGACTTCATGACTCATTAGAGAATTGGATCATTAAAAGGAAGTGCCTGTAATACCAAACATTTTGAGTGTAAAAACTGTCAACACAAAGAAATTGTTCTTCCTTAACTGCATTGTATTTGGATATGGACAACAATGTATCCACATTCATTTATGAACTAACACAATTCTCAGCACCAATGAAAGCTGTTCAGCCTTTCTCTTCTCCTCGCTTTAGCCACAGATTCAGGTGACTTTAAATTTAATAAAGTTTGCAGGAAGAATTTAAATCCTCGCTACCCAGCTACTTACCATCAAGGAATTAGCTGTTTCTCCCAATATCATCAGCTACAGAGTAGCAAATACAATAACAGCAAGTAAATTCAGAGTTACAGTCCCTCTGAATTATCTGTGACATTTGCAATTCAGATACTAAGTCAAACGTAGCAAAACAAAAATGCCTCTGCGTCCTAGTAGTTCTCATTTGACAGATTCTTTGGCCATGAGCTCAAAAGTGAATTGTTTTGACAGTAAAAGCTTTTATTCCAAGTAAATTATGTGACAAAAATGGAATAAGACTAATTACGGTTAAAAAATTAACGAAGTCCTAGTTATATCTGTATAGCTAGTTCTAGACATATGTGTATCTGTTAAAAATCATTTTGCACTGCCCACAGCAGCTTCATTGTAACTTCTCAGAGAGCAAGAGATCCAATCCTGCCTGAGGTATTCGCTTCCCTTGTACCACAAGGCCACATCACCAGAGAAAATTTATTATTTCCACATCAGCCAAAAGAGCTACAAAAATTACTTTAAAGTATACACAACTCTGCTTATTACAAAAAGAAAACCGATCGGTAATTGATTGATATAATTAATGTAAATCAGCATTTGCTGTTACTGCTAAACCTGATTAGAAGTAAGTTTTATACCATACATCCAATTAATCATGTAAGCAAAGATGCAGTTAGAACAGCTACAAAATAAATGGGAAAAGGCTTCACAGAAGGAGCACCATCTTTCCTCGTGCACCACTGCCATGAATAATGTCTTCATGAGCCTTAGCTACTTGCTCCAGTGGATATTCTGGGCCCACAATTGGGTTCAGCCAGCCAGCTTCTATGCCATCAAGAAGTGCCGCTGCACATTCATGCATCTCCTCCGGCATGTAATAAAGACAGCATTTACCACCGCAGGGCCTTTACATTCTAGAAATGTATTTACTGTTTATGCAAAAGTTAAACCAAATTTCACAACCCAAAAATATTTTATGATGTTCTGAGATTAGATAAAAATGTAAAGGAATGAACCAACAAGTTATTTACGGTGAAATGATCCCTACAATAGGTTTTAACTGAAAACAGAGAAGTGTTGGAATATGCCAACAAAACATGCTTTAAAATGAAAATGTTCCTGCCTCAGTTGCAAGAAACAGACTGACTCCAATTATACTAGATTCCTTAGTCATCGTGTCTCTGGGATTTATCTCGATGGGACCTCTACAGCCCACAACCTGTTACAAATAAGTTACGATCGAGTTCCATTCGTAACTATTCAACTGCGGTGTTACGTGCACAAAGTAAGTGACAAAACCACTTACCATCACCCTTCCTCCACAGGACAGCAATTGTAAGTCAGCAGCAAGATTGATGTTAGAGAGCATTTCTATTATTATATCAACTCCTTCCATCTTTGTGTATTCCTATACAGGATATAATACCTTATTATCAGTCCAATTAGTGCTTGGGTACTACCGTTTATTTCATATCCTATAAATAACACACATTTTACAGTTTATTGATTACATTTTAAATACAGCCTTTGTACTAAGACTGACAGGTAATAAATTTAATTTTAGAGTATTTTGATCTGATGAATTGTAATATGCTACCATATTGGAAATTGCTGGAATGCAAGAGTTTCTAAATTCCATCGCCAGTGAAGAAAGCTCAGCTCTTCTAGCCTGGGAAAGTTTTATCTTGTGTAGAAATGACAAAGACAGTACGCTATTGCTCCCACATAAATCTACTTAAAAAAAAACTTCTGCAAATGACTGCTCATTCTGTTAGTAACAAGAATCACCTAGCCCTGATACATGCTTACCTTAATTTTATCAATGTAATTTGCTTCTCTGTGATTAAATACTTGGTGAGCACCATTTCTCAGGACTATGTTCATGCCCTCCTCAGTTCCTGCTGTACCCAAAACCTTTAAACCACAAGCTCTGGCAATCTGACATGTCGCTATTCCAACCTGAGGGGATGAAGGGGGAGGGAAGAAAAGGAAAAAAAAAAAAAACCACAAAAAGGAAAAATTAAGTAATTAAGTCTTTTTTCTCTTTCTTTCTTAGCATCGATTTCATATATTTCACCTGCAAATTGGAACTTACCCATTTAAAAAGTTAGCCTGGAAACATTTTTTTAGCCATAAGTTATTTGCACCTTAGAATCAGTCTAATAAAGAAAAGATATTTACAGAGATGTGGTAAAACTTTGTGGGGTTTTTGAAGAGATATCAGCATTTAATATAAATCCACGTAGAATGCAGTCTGTTTGTTAAAGCTGGGCCATAGATACTTGATACAAAGCCAAGGAAATTCTTGCCTTCACAGAATCATCTGCTATTGATACCAGCACTACATACTGCAAAGAAAACCTGCAAGCAGAAATTTTGTTAACATTATGAACCTTGCACAGCCAGATAAATTGTTCCTTTAGAAACCAAATTCTCTGGGTCTCGTACCAGCTCTGCACTCCAGAGGACGTCTGGAGGTGTTGGATGCCTCCACAAAAACCTGGTGCTGGAGCCAATGGTCATCCAGGCACAGCAATGCCATCTCTTGGCATTGCTCTGTGTCATGGCAACAGCATGGGAGACCAAGATGGGGGAACACAGACACTGCCTGCCCAGGATTCAGTCCCAGCTGGTCAGCTCCCGGAGGCTACCGATTCAGCAGCTCCCACAGCAGCCACAGTTACAGGATATGTTCCGAAACGCATGCTCCAAGGATGGTGACTCAACCACCTCCCTGGGCAGCCTGTTCCCGTGCCCAATGACCCTTTCCACAAAAAATTTTTTTCTGACGTCCAGCCTGAACCTCCCCTGGTGGAGCTTGAGGCCACAGCCCCTTGTCCCGTCCCCTGTCACTTGGGAGGCCAGCTCCCTCCTCTCCACAACCTCTTTTCAGGTAGTTACAGAGGTCTCCCCTCAGCCTTCTCTTCTCCAAGCTAAACGACCCCAGTTCCCTCAGCTGCTCCTCGTAAGGCTTGTTCTCCAGCCCCTTCATCATCTTTGTCGCCCTTCTCTGGACACGCTCCAGAAAAAAAAAGCATCTAAATCATCTGAAACAGAAACCTAATTTTGTTAATCCACTAATTGATATAAATGTGACCATAAATCATACCACAGACAAAAGCAGATGCAAAGACAGAAAGCAGCATTTCTTACAAGCTGCCTTCTCCAAATACTTACCCCCTCACTGGCTCCATGCACTAGCACGCTCTCTCCTGCTTTGGCATGCCCTCTGAGTGGAAAACAGAAAATATTGGCATGAAGATTGCAGTACACAGCCGTTACGCATCAGATTGTATAAACCAACGTCAAATCTCATCTTTCACACAGTATGATTTCCAATTCATGTTATGGCTAAACAGGTACAATCAGCTTCTTTGGGAAAACAAGGAGGCAAAATAAACTATATCACTTACAAATTTACGTACTGCACAGTTATGTTGTGCACCTAGCAGCAAGTCATGGTCTGGTACTGAACTTAAAGATTTTCACCTGTTACAGAACATAAAAGCAAACCATGCTGGTTCTAACAATTTGTTCCATCAAACTAAACCAGATGTCCAGACCTAAGCTCTCACCTAGCTGACATGAAGCCTGGCTTTAACTCATTACCCTGCCCTATGGCACAGACAGGGCTGTACATGAAGCCTCTCTGGCACAGAGGCTCAGGAAGAAGAGAAATTAGAAGAAGAAATTAGAAGAAATTAGAACTATTCCTGTTCTTCACTGGCTGAAGTAACAATTAGCACTGAGAGAGAGTTATACATTTTATTACAAGAATCTTATCAGAGAAGCCTTTCCAGGCCTGTTCTCTTGAGAAGAAATGTGTAACAGGAGAACACAGTTGCTAGCTTCTAGGTGACAATGATATGACAATGCCATCAGCATAACAAATTTAACTTAAGAGTTTTAAACATTTCCACTCATTGATCTCCTCTCCTTTTAGAGGACAATGAAAAAGCGGGCTTCAATTTTTTAAATATTCATAAGCAAAATGGATAAACTTAGATTTGACACCTTACTTTTGGAAAAGAGCACGATAAGCAGTGAAGTAGGGTATTGCAACTGCTGCTCCTTGTTTAAAGTCCAGTTTATCCGACAAAGGAAACACTTTATTAGCTGCAGCAACTGCATAATCTGCATATCCTCCAGAGATCGTACCAATGGTAAAAATCCTGTCACCTTTCTAGAAAGGAGGGAAAAAAAATAGAGACATTAATCATCTCGCTTATATTTTCTTTAATATAGTTTAAGAACCAGTTCACAGATGTTTAGCTGATTTCTAACAGCTCTCCTATTAAAACTAACCGATTATATTTGTCACAGAGAGGATTTTTATAATGCTAATACATACAATCCATGCAATACAAACCATATCATTTCATACACCTAAAGTGTCATAATTAGAACCCCAGCTCTAGAGGGTAACACACAAACCTACTGTCTCATTAATATTGACCTTAATGAACCTGAACACTAGAGAATTCCAAACACAGATTCCAAATGCAAAACCTAAAAAGTTTTCACAAACACAAAATAAACATTTCTCAATTATTTTTGCTTAAATGTGGGAAAGAGATATTCTCTTAATAAACCTTACAACACCTCAATATTGCCACTGTTCTGCAGAAGGGCCGGCTCAAGCCAAAATCCCACAGGCGATGTGGACATGCACAGCGGGCAGCACGTCACCTATGTATGCCCAGCGCCGTGGCACAACACCAGCTGTGGGGCCAAGACAGCACCCAGCCTGGCCCTTGGCCACTGGCAGAGCAATGCCAGGGCCCACAGAAGGCACAGATACACAGCTCTGAGTCTTCTGCTGCCAGCATGGTGACTTCCATAAACATCCAGCATGTGGATGGGGTGGGTCCGGTCTGCGGACACCGGGTAGTAACTGCTGCAGGGTAGTGCAATGGTTTCCCAAGCAGCTCGAGCATGCAAATGCACGAGCTTGGCCACTCGGCATTTTTGGGATGTCTGTCTGGGGCACACACACGGATTGCATCAGCTCTCACTCTGGACTGTCAGGGTGACCCCACTGTGTGCTGCCACTAGCTGGCAAAGGTGAAAAAAGCCAGCAAAGCAATAGAAACAGGATTAGCAGCAGAGCAACCCCACAAAGATGAACCCATAAACAATCGTGAATTAAAACTCAATGTATTTTCTACACCTACCTTGAATGCAGTAACATGTTCTCCAACCCCTTCAATTACACCAGCCACATCTGAGCCTGGAGTGTAGGGTAAAGTTGGTTTTCTAGCGTAAGTCCCAGAACGAATATACTGATCAAAAACTACATATTCAAGATGAAAAGTTTTGGTTTGTATTCTTCATTCTGTTCTGAGTACGCCTATTATCATTCAATGCCATTATTTCTGTTCACAGAACTCATATATACCTGATTTTCTTTTGGAACAGGAATTACGACGTCTGACTGGATTTTAAGCACTTCAGGGCCACCAAATTCAAAAACTCTGACAGCTCTCATCAGATTTCTTGTGGCTGCCATAGTTATCAGAATATCTGCAGGGAAAAAAAATATGGTATTGCCATCATAATTTATTTTGCATTTTCAAAATAAAGAAATCAAACAACCACCTGCCAAGCAACAGATTAAACAGAGCTTCACTCTTTATTTAAACTGGGGGAAGGAGAGTTGGTTTGGGCTTTTTTCCCAAAACTTGCAAAACGCAGAACATTTACCCCACCACTTGCAGGGCTTTATGGGTATTAAGAGAACCACATGCAAATAATTTTCCCATAGAAATGTTTCTACAGCAGCTCCTGTGAACAGGAGCTGTCACATCTGTACAGATATACAGCACTTTGGGGGGAAAACTGCTACAACTTACTGCTACACTCTGGCAAAAAAAAAGCCTGCTACACACAGGCCAACAGGGTTGTCTAACCAAGTGACATTCCAGTCACCGCTCCTGCAGGCTGTCAAACCTCCAGGTAAAAAAGGCAAAAAAAGTCTATTAATCAGCTATCACAAACAAAGGTACCCCTAGAACATTAAAACAAGCCAGGAAAGACTGAAATGCAGACATTTAAGATTCCAGTCCTTAATTCCACAACTGCATCTGTATGTGACAGCCCTGTGCTGCAGCTCACAGCTCACAGGCACTGCTGGACACAAGGAAAGCTTATCAACACAGGGAGGTGCAACTGCTCCAACCACACTCATTCCTGATGGGCTCCAACAAACCACCATGAGCACGGTACTCCCACCACAGGACAGTTACACACAGGTCTGTCAGGAAGCTGATCCACTCAGAGAGAAGCACTTTACTTGTGACCTAGCAAAAAATCACGGATCAGCAGAGGCACATAGGAACCTTATAGGTATCAGGAGATCCCACTGCTGGCCAACTCCAGTTATGGAACTTCAGGGCTGCAGACAGAGGCAGGCTTTTCCCAAAGATGATTACAGCTTTCACAAGGACCTGACTTCAACATTATTTTTTTTCCTAACTCTAGTCTGTAAGAAGCCTGCGTAGTTTTGGTTGTCTGTTCAAGCCAGAAAGAGCACTGGTCACAGGGATGTACACTACTAAGATTTCCCTTAGGACGTGGCAAAAATCCTCTCTGCCAAGCAATTTCTGCAGTACAGGTCACTTTTATATGTTGTGATAACAAACCAAAAAGCAGCTTCTATTCTGCTCAGAAAAAAAATGGACCCATAAGTTTTAATAAACTATTCTGCAGCCCGGTGATGAACCTAGTATGGGGCCACCTTCAGAGGACTGGAAGCAGCCCGGTACTGGCTGGAGTGGCTGCAGGCAGGCAGACATCATCCCAGTGGCTCCAAGCACCTGGGGAACCCCAGACTCATCGGCACAAACCAGTTGCGGAATGGGGCAGGGCCCAGGGCCTGAGAGTGGGGGAAGCAGGGAAAGCAGCAGCAGCACAGCCCGTACAGAGAGCTCTGCCCCTCGGGATCATAACATCATAGAATGGTCTGCTTTGGAACAGACTTTAAATACCATCCAGTTCCAACTCCCCTGCCATGGCGGGGGACTCCTTCCACCAGACCAGGCTGCTCAAGGCCCTGTCCAACGTGGCCTTGAACGCTTCCAGGGATGGGGCATCCACAGCTTCCCTGGGCAACCTGTGCCAGTGCCTCACCATCCTCATTGGGAAGAAATTTCTCCTTATGTCTAGCCTAAATCTGCCTCTCTCCAGTTTATATCCACTGCAGCTAGTCCTGTCACCACAAACTTTTGTGAACAGTCCCACTCCAGCTTTCTTGTAGCTCCTTTCAGGTACCGTAAGGTCGCTAGAAGGTCTTTTCAGAGCCTTCTCCCAGGCTGAACAACAACAACTCTCTCAGCCTGTCCTCATAGCAGAGGTGCTCCAGCCCTCTGATCATCTTTGTAGCCCTCTTCTGGACCCGTTCCAACAGCTCCATAGTCTTCTTATGTTGAGGATTCTAGAACTGGACACAATACTCCAGGTGGGGTCTCACGAGAGAGGAATAGAGGGGCAGAATCACTTCACTCGCCCTGCTGGCCACGCTTCTTTTGATGCAGCCCAGGACACGGTTGGCCTTCTGGGCTGTGAGTGCACATTGCTGGCTTATGTCGAGCTTCTCATCAACCAGCACCCCCAGGTCCTTCTCTGCAGGGCTGCTCTCAATCACGTCGTCCTCCATCCTGTATTGAAACTGGGGATAGCCCTGACCCAGGTGTAGGACCTTGGCCTTGTTGAACCTCATGAGGTTTCCCCAGGCCTATTTCTCCAGCCTGTCCAGGTCCCTCTGGATTACATTCCGTTCTTCCATGAGGAGCATGGATAAATCCATTTTAAACTACTCCTATATGAATATATTTTCGTACCTTGAGAAAACACGCTTTTTTAAAAGCAACGTTATTTATGATGAAGGACTGTTTTCTTTACACAAAATCAAAGATCATGTATCTGTAGTGCCACTTTAATTCTTTCTCTCTATCTCCAGGATATAAACAGGTCTGAGATCCAGAAGAAAATCTGCACCTGGCTCACGGTAACACATGAAATGTGTAACAAAGACGATGTGGTAAGAGGACATTATGGTACAACTTCTGTAATTATGTAATGCAGGATTCCTAATGTCATGATAAAAATGGCATGTAAATGGAAAGAAATGTTCAGGTGTTTTTATGACTGTTACTGAGATGAATCAGCACTCTAATTTAAAAATAAACTGTCCTCTAGTTGCTCTACTTAACAGATTCTCAAGAGCTGTTTTTAGGAGAATGCTTTTAAGCTTAAGACCAAGTTCCCTGCGTAGTTGTAAATGCAGCCAATATGAAATGTGACTGATTTTGTATGGTCAGAAGTCACATAATCCCCACGTCTCAATAGCTTCTCAAGAAGTCAGGAATAGGTGTTGCTTCTGTCACAGAACACTGACTTTCAGAAAATGATTTATGAAAATCTCGGATGAAGTGAGCCTTGGTTTTGCAAAGCCGTGGCTCTGTTCAAAATGAAAGCTGTCCTGTCCAGAAGTGAAATAAGCTCAGTTTCTGTCGAATGCTTGCTGGTCTTTGGGCAGTGATATAAGAGTCATTAGCAGGTGCCACAGGGTGAAATACAAAAAATGTATTCCTCACTGACACCACAGTGACAATTGCTGTATCAAACCACGCATTTCACTGGTTGAAGTTCTGTATCAGGCAGCATTGAGATGATGCTTTCTGGAAAAGCAGCGCTCCAGAGAAAATAGGAATTACTAACTGAGCTGTTCAGAAAGACCGGCTTCCAACTTAAAATAAGAACATTTACAGAGGAGATTCTACACAAACACATTTAAGTAGTTTTCAATTTTTGAAGGAAAGTGGAGAGTGCTACTTCAGCAGTTTTCTTTTATGCCATCATGTCTTAAAAAAAGCATATGAATCTGATTATTTTATTGAATATTTTCATTTTGCAAGAAAGATGAGAAGGGCTGGACAAGACAGCAAAGGAAAGGGTAACAGCTGACATCTTTCCAGTTAACGCAGCACATTTCTTAGTGCTGTAAATTGAGCAAGTGAAGGCAAACGGTGGGGGATGGTGCTTATGGTTAAATAATCATGAAATGAAATAAGTCATATAACTGCCTCAGAGCAACTTTTCTGAATGGAAAAATGTAGTATCAGCCCTTAGAGCCGCTCTGCAAAAAAGATAGCATAGAAAAGTAGGGAAATTGTACTGATAAGCCCTGTGGAATATCATACAGCTTTCTCCACGCTTGCAAATCCAGGAAAAACTGCCATTAGTGTCTCAGTCTTCTGGCACAGCTCAGGGGGTCTGAAGGTGATGTCTTGCATTTTACAGTTATGAAGTTCCTTCCCTCTTTTTTTTCTTTCCTTGTCTTGTGTATATATGCATCTAATTTCAACTTTGACTTTTTTACCTTTGTAGGTGTTATTCTTTAAACTAGGATTCAAACGTGATCAAGTCTGTTAGGCCACAAATTTAATCTGCTGAACCTGAGAAGAGTTTCTAAAGTTGAGGAATGTGCTTCAGAAGTAAATGTCTTTTATTTTAAAGAACAGCTTTAAGTAACTGAATAGTTGTGCTCGGGTTTCACATGGTTGCAGCAACACAGCCCTCAGTCTGTGCTGTCTGACTGAATCTATTTGTTTGCATGTAGGAAGACACAAACAGAGAAGCGTACATCTTTAAAGTCTCTCTTGCTATGAATTGCTATCAAACCTCAAGCTTAGCAAACTGAATCATGGAAATCCATGAGATTTCTGTGTATTACAAGCAATGAAAAATTAAAAGCAGCTGAACGTGATTCCTTGGAGTTCATGGGCTGCATTTTAATGCTTGTTTCACACATGGACTAGGTACTTTTTTTCTTTCTTTTTGTTTTTGTTTTTTCTTTCTTTTGTAGCCCATCTCCAGTGTTAATATAAATATTTTGGTGTTTTTTCCAGATGGCAGCACTTGAGAAAGCTACTGGTGATGTTGTGCTCAAGTTTGAATCATTTGTTCTTCACGTGCAGTGTCAAGAGATGCAGGATGCACAGCTTCTGGTAAAATTACATTGAGTAACAGTATCACAATATTGTTCTCTTATATTCTGTGCTGCAAAGGAAAAAGTGTTGGCTCCTGAGCAAGCTCTAGCACTTTAGAATAGTCCCAGATGTGCTATATGTTTAATAACCAAGGTATTAAAAGTAAGCTAATGAAGAAAACACAGCTTTAAAGTGAGTAGAGATTTTGCTTTCCATTTTAAAATCAAAATTACTCAACTGCAGCTTGGTTTGCAAGCTGAAGCAGATTGCCTGCTAAAAAGCTTTTCCAGCGATCTCAGGTTGCTTTCATGGGCTGAAAGTGACGGTGTTTGTAGACAGCATTTTGCTGCCAGCCAGGCCATTTGGCTCCTGTGTTGCAGCTCATTGAATAGTACCTTTGCCTTCTGCTTTTCTAGCCTGACTCCAGAGAGTAATGCATGATGCGTGTGTTCCTTCATTGATCTAGAAGAGAGCTGATTAGCTGCTTTTATAGCATTGCTGCCCTTCTAGCTGTACAAGAGTAGCATGACTGAGTGCATGGCTACCAGATAATGCAGTGCCGTGCCCAGAGAGATGGTCATGTCCCATCTGCAGTGACGGGTTTAGATTGGACAGTCAGGATTGACTGGAGCTCTCTTAAAACTGCCCACTATTTGTGACACTACATGGGTTTGATCTTAAAAACATTTTAATGTATCTATTTTCCTGTATTAATCTGGGGAGATGGTTTGGAATAAGTTTTTTGCAAAACTGAGACTGAGCTGCATTGCAACCTACTGGGAATTATTCCTTGCTGTGAAAGTGTGTGAGACTTGTTTAAGGTATCTTTTTTTTTCCTCAGCATTCAGTGGCTGTTGATTCTGGGTTCAGGAACTCTGGTATTACAGTTGGCAGAGGAGGAAAAATTATGATGGTAAGGACTTTTCTACTGACCTGTAAGGAATATAACAGAATCCCATCATTACTTGTAGCCTCAGTTTTTTTACAAGCCAAGATCTGTGCTGTAACGTGATTGACTGCTTTCACAGGCCATGCTGTAGCACTGCAAATTCTTTCTGCCTCATTTAACAGCAAACTAACCAATTGTGTGGAAGAGTGGGTTTTTTCCTTTAGTAAATTCCCCATAATATTCAAACAACCTTAATAAAATAAAAAACTTTATTCTAGAGAAATCCTTCTCTGTGTGTTTTTAGGCTGTCCGGAGCACTCATTGCTTAGAAGTTCCATTGAGACACAAGGGGAAACTGATGGTCTCTGAAGAATATATTGAATTTCTGATACATGTAGCTAATCAGAAAATGGAAGAAAACATAAGGAGGATTGGCAGGTTTGTTGGATTCCACTAGTCCTGTTCATTACATCTAAATCTGAAAGTGAAAAATGCACAGGAGAGATTGTTTAAATAAAAAAAACAAACCAAAACACAAACTAGACAGCTCTTACAAAGTCTAAAATACAATTTCAATTAATTGTAGGAGCTCCAAAGGCTATAAAGTATTTAAGGAAAAACCTGTAAGCGACATGAGTTTGCAGACTTTGTTATTAAGTGTGGTTTGAGTTTCTTTTCTCATGTTAACAGCATTTGTTATTCTAACACAGTGGCCATCTCAGCAGAATTCAGGTGGCAATACATGCTTTAAACCACTAAATGCTTTGCATAGTTTGCAAAACTGAGGATTTTTGAGGGTGGTGGAGAGTTACACACAGTACAATTGTGTCCAGCTGAGGAAGAGAACAGGCAGAAGTGCCAGAGTGCGAGGGACACAGATACTGGTGAGGCACCTATGTATACGTAACCAGAGGAGTTTCTTTTTATATGTCCACTGGGAATCTCTGTAGTGGTTAAAGTTAGCAGTGACTGCTCATAGCAGCAGTCCATCTGATTGCTAATGCTGTCAGTCATTAGACATTTAACCTGATACCGTTTCTAGTTTCTGTAAGGTTAACAGGGTCTTCATGGCACTTGAGTGCCTCCACCACTTGATTGCTAACATCCAGGCATTACAGAGTGGAGTAGCAGGACACGCACAAGGACACGCCCTGGTATTTCTGATTATCCTTCCAGTGTTGGCTAGAACATCTCAATGTCAGTAGCAATTTTCTTCTCTTGGCACATTTTGGTGATATTACAAAAGCATTTGTTTGTTCAGTTTTGCAGATTCTGAGCAAACCTACAAAAGTAATACTGACATAATTTGTTTCTTTCTAGATTCTACAGAAGCTTAGAGTCAGCTTTGCAAACTGCCGCTGGTGCAAATGACTTGCATTCTGAGGGGATGGAGAGGAGTCGCTCTGTGTATGTTCGTAGAAGGAAGAGGAAGACAGTTCACAGACAAAGAGTATGCCCCTCTCCCAAGGATCAGCATGAAGAGCTGGAGCCTGAGGATGATATAGAAAACAGTCTTGATATTTTTGCTGATATCATGATCTAGACTAAAGCAAACTGAATAACAATTGTAATGCTCTTTGTAAGAGACAGAAATACTGCTCTGTTCTAAGCAGTAACACTCCCATGGATGTTTACCAGAAAAAAGGTAATTAAACAGAATTGTGCACAGGTTCAATGCCAGAGAACAAAACCTTAGAAGGTTTTGGGTGTTGTTTTTTTTAAAAGCACTGTCTTTTACTCTGTCTGCTAGTCATCACAGAAATAACTGGTTTGGTACAGCCTTTTGCTATGTCCTCAGTGGCGGCGTTTTGTGTCCATATGCTGAGTTTAGGCCTTCTGATTTTCACCGACCAGAGAAACTCTAAAAGCCTAGTTGTTATCGCTGAAGGTTTTTAATCCAGGAGCTTTGCCAGCAGTACAGATGCCCGTCTCAGAACAGGACAAAGCTACGTGTCAGCCAGCTGAAGGACAGTTGCTGGTGTGGAGATAAGAACAGAAAACTAGAAGTTGGGTCCTGCTCTGTGCCAGCTTCAGCCACTGTGTCCTGGATCCTTTCTGGCCATTGCACTGGGCAGCAGTGTTGATGTTGTTTTCCTGCACTTTGCTGTGTTTCAGGCCCCAGCCCCCTGTGTGTTGCCATGTTCTGCTTCCCTTGGCCAGTGGCCGTTAAGTGTTATTTTCCTTTGAGTCTTGTAGCCAGCTCCATACATTGATTTTGCTCCCTTACATCTCATTCCATGTGGCTGGTGCCCAGCCCCCGTTCTAGCTGTCGGGCATAAGGTCATCCCAAGTGTACCCTAACAGGCTTTCTTCCCAGGCTGTGAAGCATCGGCACTCAACAACTGTTAAACACAAACCAGCTCAATAATGTGCACGTTCCTGTATTGCACCCCTGGAAAATTCACTCCTTACTCCAGGTGTATTTTGCAGAACAATGGTGAATTTGTGAACATTTGCAGCAATGGATCCTGAGCCTGCCCTGCTTTTTATGCCCCTAGTAATACACTAACACTGCAAAACAAGGCCCTGACTGAAGGAAAATGGTTTATTTGGTGCGGTAGCTCCAAGTTCACAGAGCAGGGAGTTGTCATTGTTTCCATTACGTAAACTTGTTCTTGGGGATGTTTTAATTCCACCGTAAAAAAAAAAAAAAGTGACATACAAAGTGGCAGCTAAAGGGAAAAGTAGTTGGGGTTTTAAATAGATTCTGGAAGACCTGTTGGGCTGTGTTTCCAGCAGCATGCATGCCAGAAAAAATAAACTTGAGCCTTTTGTGTTGCTTGCGGTGTTTCTAATGTACTGCCTGAGCAGTTCGGTGCACGTGCTTTCACTCTGTTTCTGGTGGCTCGAAGGATCTCAGCAGAAGTGTGGCAAGGTGATCAGGACAACACGGTTCCATCCATGCAAGAAGATTGTGGTTGTGTCAAGTGAGGTACTTGGAGGCTGATGCTGCCCTTGGCTGCTGGCTGCAAGCACAAATTGGACAAACAACAGAAAAAGTAGTCGCTACAATTTTCCTCTTGTGGAGGGGGTGAGGCACTAGTGATAAGTTTTTGAAGATGAAAGAAAATCAGCTTGTGAGGTGAATGTGTACATAAGATCTTGAAATATTGCAAGAAGCCTTCGTATCTGGGTGGACTAATCCTTGTTTCATTCTGACTGAACCAGGGGGAGACCATTTCTAATGCTGAGGAGCTGCTTGCTGGGAGGCTTGCAGCAAGTGCTGAGTCCTGGTGGGCTTGGAATGGGCAGAGAGAATCTGCCACCACAGGGACAAGTGAACCTGGGATCCCACAGCCTGTGCAACAGCAGGACCACGGGTGGGAGCAGCCGAGGGTCCCCACGGCAGCTGGAGTCAGCAGCCTCTCAAGGCCTGGGGATGTGGCTCTGCCACACATTATCGGGGTGTGTGTGGATTGCAGAGGGTTTGCTTGGAGCAGCCAGAACAACCTTCTACCTCCAAAGCGATGCTGGCAAGGTCTGGCTCTGATCTGTTGGCAATCCTGCAAGGGATTGCAGATGTCATTAATGAACGGGAGCCATTGCCGTGCACTTCACAGTGCTGTCACCTTGCCCCACGTATGGGAAGATAAAAATTTAGTACTGAAAAAGCAGAGATTGGAAGAAACTGCATCAGACTTCAACCCCAGCCCAAAGAGTTGCCATTGCTGTGTCCGAGGCAGCCTGCCTCAGAACTCAGAAGGCTTTGCTTCCAGCTGTGTATGGTCATGACTGCACCTGTGCAAGGTGGGAGAGGGAGCATGGATACTAATTTTATGTATAACCCAGGATGCCAGTGTGCTTTCAAGGGCAGAGCTGTGGGGCTGTGCATCGGAGGAAAAGGTATTTAGTGAAACTACTTCATTTTTGGGAAACTCCTTTTACTTTTGTTTTCTTTTAAAAAATTAGTCCAAGCAGTACAATAATGCCCAAACCTTGACAGCGTGTAACAGCCCGTACAGGATTTACGTTCTCAGAAATAAGGTTTGCCAGCAACTGCAGTGCAATGTGATCCCACGTTCCTCTTAGAAGTTATATATCAAATTCAGGAACATTTTTTGACAGTCTTAACCCAGAAAGTTGACCCTAACTATGGCCATCTTGTTGCTTTATACCTGTTAACTCCAATTATTGCAGACTGTTGGGGACCTCATACAAAAAATCAAAACGACCCCACAACAAGAAAAAATATGTAGTTGTGTGATTCTCAGTATAATTAGAGAATCCTGTTACCTCACTGCCTAAATGATCAAACAGTTATAACAAAGTTTTTCTTATTTTTTTCCTCCCCTGAATGTTCCAGAGGCGATACCAAGGGGAGTTTCAGGGGTCCTGCAGCCTTGCTGGGGAGGTGCCAAATGCCAGCACCACCTTGCTCCCTGCATCACTGCCCCTATTAGCCCTAATTCTAGGGGATAACCACACTTCTCCTGAGTCTTACTCGACTTTCACAAGTTCCTTTTGAGATTAATTTTGTCAAGCTGTGTTTTATCTCCAGCTCCTGCAACTAATTCTGTCATGCCCTAAATGCATTACTCAACTGCAGACTGCAGGGATCCCAGCAGACAGGAAGGCTGCACGGAGCCTTTGGAAAGGTAATTCTGGGGTTCATGGCAGAAAAGAAACTTACTGAGAAGCAATAAGATTCCTAAAACTGGCAAATCTTTACCACTTCTAAGTGGGCTTAGCCATAGTTAACAAAAGGGTATTTACAGCCCAACTTTCATAATTGCTTTTGCTAAATATTGGAACATTTAAAAGTACAGTCTCATTCACTTTGCATTCAACTGTTTCTAGCGAGGCAGCTGTGTTCATTCCCTCCAGTAACTGATGGTCTTCTCTCACCATAACATTTGTCATCCGTACCACAAAATCACTTCAAGTTGCTGTTCCTGGCATTAGAGTCCTGCTCACAAACAGCATCGGGCAGGCACTTCAGCACGGGAGTCACTCAGCGATAATGCTTTATATACAAATCACAGGTGTCACAAGCACAAGTATTTGCTTGAAACGCCTTCTTCCTCTGAAACTTGAGTACTTAGATCAGTTTACAAGAACATAACAGTAACAGCATCAGATTGCAGTAAAAAGCACTGTTTTCAAATGGAGTTAAAGCCTCAGGATGGGACGGGTTATCCATTCTCAGCCACCACTCCTATTAATCCTTTACTTGAATTTCCCTGCACTTAACAACTACATGCAATTGTATAAAATTTAGTCTCAAATTTTTAAAACAATTTTGTACTCTTAAATATACCGTGCCCTGGAGTCTTAGAAAGTCTTTAATACTTCTGATTACTGAAAATACACAATTAGTTTGCAATATCTTCTCAATTTGATTTTACACAATGTGATATTAAGGAGGACATTTAACTTTCCGGTTGGAAGCAACACCAGTGGTGTGCGCTGTGCTTTTTCTCCTTGAAAAGAAATTTGAGTCTATAAAAAAAAATAGATAATCGTATACCTAAACTTTCCTCGATTTTTTTTTTCTTTATTTCTTTACAGGAAGAGAAAGCAAATCCTGTAAAAAGTGCTGTTTTAAACCGCCCAGCTCTGGTGCGACAGCAGCAGACAGACATCCAGACGTCAGGAGCAGAGCATCCTCAGCCCTTTTTAACTACAGAGAACAATAACCCTGTTCCACACAGAAACTACACATAAGCTTTTATTCTGCTTTCTGGATGAGGTTTCTCTCTGGTAACTGAGCAGATGCAGTACTTTGGTCAATTTTATACCGGGGAAAAGAAATAGATCTTATTTTGTTTTCATTCCGCACGACCCCACGAGAAGAGAAATACTGTTCTCAAAGCCAATTGAATTTTTATCAAAAAGAAGGTAATTTCTTCCCTCGAATAACGCCGTAATCAAGCTTTGTAGTGACTGTAATTAGATTTCTTTGAAGACGACCACTAGAAGCGAACAAGCCGGTCGTTTAACCATTCCCTCGCCGGCAGCCGCGCCGCTCCCAGCACCTCCCCGCGGGGTGGACGCGCATCTCCTCGGGGCTTTTCCCCTCCGCCGGCACGGAGCCGAGGAATCGCAGCGCTGTGCTGGGACGAGGCTCGACACGGCACGGCCAGGGCAGCAGAAAGGGTAAAATCCAACAGCCGAGAGTCGCGAGGGGTGAGAGGGGGCCCAACAGCCCGAGCTGGGGGCGGGTGGCAGCCGAGGCGTCGGGGCTGCGCCCGGTCGAGCAGGACGCGCTCTTTCATGCCCCTAAACGCGTTATTTCCTGGCTGAGTTCTCTAAATACCGTTTAAATGCGATTTTACGGCATTTTGGACGCGGCACGGGAAACGCGGTGATGGGCGAGCGCGGCGCTGGGTCGCAGGTGCCGGCGGCGCTGCCACCGCCGCGGGGAGAGCTCGGACACGGTCCGCACACGGAGCCGATCCCAGACACGGACCCCGCACACGGATCCCATACAAGGGTCCCGCACACAGACCCGCACACGGACCCCGCACACGGAGCCACGCGTGGATCCAATCCCGCACACGGACCTGATCCCATACACGGACTCCGCACACGGAGCCAGACCCGCACACGGAGCCGATCCCATACACAGACCCGCACACGGACCCACGCTTGGACCCGATCCCATACAAGGGTCCCGCACACAGACCCGCGCGTGGATCCCATACAAGGATCCCGCACACAGAGCCGCACACGGACTCGCACACGGAGCCTGCACACAGACCCGCACACAGTCCCGCACACGGATCCGATCCCATACACGGCCCCCGCACACGGCCCCGATCACCCGGGGCAGAGCCCTCCGCCTCGGGTAGGAGCGCAGCCGCGTTCCCCACCGCGGGGAGCCCCCCGGGGCTCGTCCGTGGCCCCCAGCCCGTCCTGCGGTGCCCGTCCCGCCGCCCTCCGGACGCCGCAGCGACCCCGCACCGAGCGCCCCGCGTGACGCGTTCAGCAGGACCGCGTCTGCCCCGGTGCGTGAACTGCAGAGGCAGCTTCCGAAACCGGGAAGCGTCCTGCTCGCGGTGCCCGTGACACCGATGCCAGGAACACCCGCATCCCCCTCCCTGTGATCATTCCAACAGTGACACCGCGACGTTAAGCCAAGGGTCCCCCCGCATCTGGAACTCACAGCCCCTAAACAAACCCTCGTGTGTTTTATTCGGGCTGTTCCGCTGGAATGGCTCTCGTTCCCTGGGTTTGTCTGCTTGGAGGGAATAGGACGCCGCAGTGTCCCTTTCCCAGCCCTGGGATGCCTGCGCGCCGCAGTGACCCAGCGACACGGCACCAGTGGCAGGAGGCAAAGATGGAACACGGCTCTGGGTACAGGGCTGAGAAGTCCCAACGCAGACGGCAGAGCACGGCCCCCTCGCTCGAGGACCCCAACGCAACTGTCACTGCACTTCGACGTCAGGACTCGTCGGCCGCAGGCCTCGCCTCGGCCTGGCTCAGTGGTCTCTGGGGCCGGTTGGACTCACACCACCATCTTCCAAAGAGAAAAATCAGCCCCTGGGGGTTGTCCCACCCGTGTCACATAAATCATTTAAACTCCTGAAATACCAAACAGCTCGACTGCAAAACCCGTTTTTTCTGGGACTGACCGCTGTTTCTCCACTAACTGAGATGTAAATGGATCCCTTTGCTTTCTAAGTAGTGTTCTACCTCCCGATCGGTCCTGTATCAATATTAAACTGGCAGTACTGCTCTTTTATAATCCGCTGATTTACATATTTTTGCATAACATTGCTAACAAAACCCAAGGAATATTTACAAGTGAAATGCGCTCAGAGTTTATGCACACAATTTACTTTTTCCCGTTATTTTCCATCCCTTGGCGGCATATTTTAGGCAGAATTTTTCCACAGAGACTGAACCTGGTTTCGTTTTTCCCTCACTGAAAAGACATTCACCGCAGAAATTGTGCAGAAATGGAGCAGTGAGGAGAGAGCAAAATACAGCAATTTTTACAGAGCCCTGTGCAGGGTCTGCATGTTTTCCCCGCACCATCTTCGCCTTGGAATGATAGGCAGCACCCAGGGATGTGCCGCTTTTGGAAAATATATGCAGCAACACTGTGGCTGGTTCTACGCAGGATCAGAATTTGGCCCCAAATGTGCGTATTTTACAAATATTACAAATTACCGTTTCCCCCTCATTCCTATTACCTAGATACAAAAGTTCAAATTCAAGAATGTGTTTTCAAATCCCCAGCACTCCAGGGTAATATTAGATGGAGTCCCTTTAATAAAACACATTCCAAGTTGTTATTTTGATGGAAGCATCATACTTTTTGTCCAGCAATAAGCAGTTCAGATTTCACTAGGTCGCTGAAAATTTTCGAATCAGTCTGTCTTCAAATCATGTTTAAAAGACAGACTGAAATAACCGTGGCAGCAGATCCCTTCACGAGGCAAACCAGCAGTAAGGTTTATAATGTGCATTAAAGCTGGTGCTGCATTTAACTCCTGAGTCAGTGAATGAAATTTTGCGCTCCTCCAAAACCTACTGACAGTCCTATTTACAAAATGTATCACAGTCATGCGGGAAATTATGGCATCCCGTTTTGTCCTCGATTCTCTAAAATAAGAGGTATTTTGGTCACAAATGCCTGCTGTTATCAAAACACTGTCATGATTTCAGCAGGATCCAGTAACCTAGGGAAAGCCGGGCACAGATCTCCCTCATTCTTTTCACTCTGGGTCACATTGCATCTGTTTTTCAATGCTTTGTCGTTCGGAAAAGAGGCTGATGGAATCCCATGTTCTGCGGAGTGGCAATCCCCAAATTCATGGCAGGAATGCACATTGCCCAAATCCTCTCATTCAGGGCTTTCTCCCTAGAAAAAACCACATGAAAATCACAACAGATCTGGAGCAGATGTTTAAATAAATATTTACATAAATATTGAAATATTTACACATGCAGTTCTGCATGCTTGAAAGGGGAAAACAAGTGCAATAAATGTAATTAAGGTGCCAGGGTTCTACACTAATATAACTTGCATTTCTCTTCCTGATAGCCTGTCAGTTAAATTATTAATTTAATAATTAATGTGCTCTGGTGGCACTGCATCTGAGGAACGGTGTAGGTGGTGTCAGGCCAGTAAAGCCTCGTCCCCATTAGGCTGGGGAGCCCCTGAGCGTGAGGGCCGAGGCAGCACAACCGCCATCCAGGAGTGGGGCAGCTGCCCCAGCACCTCGATGGCCTGCGAGGAGGCTGCCGCAGCACCCCGACCCCCACAGCATCCTTGGCCCCACAGCAACCCAGGCACTGCAGCAGCCCAGGCACAGAAGCATCTCAGGCACTGCAGCACCCGGCGCGCTTGGGGCCTTTCTGAGGCGGAGAGCTTCCCACCCAAGACAACTCCAGCAGGAGCTCCTGGAGTAGAAACAGCATCCCTGCTCCGCACAAGCCCTCATCCCAACAGAAGGCTGTGGGCACTGTACAGGAACAAAAAAGGAGCCGTTTCTTCTCTCTTTGTGTGCCTTCATCTAAACTTGTAACTCGCTGAAGACCTGTGATCAGAATGTCGCACTGGGCTTTTCTTTCTTATATATTTTCGCTGTGCATTTCTTTCCTTCTAGTCTGACATTAGCAAGAATCAGTGCGGTGGAAGTGGTAGCGCAGCAGCAGGGACAAACTGTCTGACAAACAGCAACAGCCTCCCAACACCCCTTTAAAATAATAACAATTTACCAAATGGTTGGGAAGTTGTTATAATTCCTTTTCCAAATTATTACTCGCCCTTTAGATTAGAAATGAGGCCAGGGTTAGCAATCAGCCTTAAATGGTAAGATTTCTGAAGTAGGAGCACTTGTCTGATTGTGAAGTGGAGGCCATTATTGCCTTGATTGAGTCTTTTTTTTTTTTAAGCTTGCTTGATTTATGGCTGAGAGCGCACATTCACCACTGTACCAGAAGCAATCAGAGCTTTCCCTGCTCTCTTTTCCTCAACGATTTAGGGTCCACTGCTTTGGCACAGCTGCCACCTTTTAGCCTCCATCAAGCAGAGATATTTTTAAGCGAACTGTATTTTTTGTTTGTCTTTTCTCCTCCTGCCCCTCTACTTCCTCACTCTGTATCTTTCCTTTTTTTTCCCCTTTTTTTTTTTTTTTTTGTGGGGGACGGGGGGCTGAAAATATTGTGTGAACTTCAATTCCAGGTATGAAGTTGAAAGAAAGCAGCAGAAGCTGGCTGGGATGTCATCTGGACTCCATGGCACATAACAAACCTGCAGTTACATGGGAAATAAGGACGAAGAAATGCTCAAATGACTGAAGTCAATTAAAAGCACTGATGGGTGTGGTAGGTGCTGGAGTTTAGAGTTTTGTTTGTCTGGGAACCAGATTCAAGACGAGAGCTTGAATTTATACCACTTCTTACCAGAAATCATCTGTTTTGCTGGCATATCGTATTTATTTTATAACCCCTCCCAAGTTTTCTGTAGAGGTGTGCAGCACACCTGAGGGGGTCCTGGTACAAGGGGAAAATGCCTCGGAGACCATCAAGGTTCACTCCAGCCCACAGCACTGAAAAGGCAGCACTGACAACTCCAGCCCCACTGAGGTGCCAACCTGCAGCACTCACAGGCATTCGGGGTTCAGAAACACATACACCCATCTGTAGGAAGCCATGTATACCTTTAAAATAAATTTACATAATTGCTACTGCTCTGAAATAGCTGAATTTTGCTTCAGAGTATGTTCACAGGGAGAAACTCTGTAACACTTCCACTGTCCACTGGCACATCTCTAAAAGAAGTTTAGCACTGAAGCGCTGCCACATCCATGACTGCAGTGGTGGGACAGGCACTGGGAGCACAGAGGTCAAACTGCACCATTTCATGTAATGCTGCATTAGAAAGGCAGCACTTGCTACTGTGTACAAAACCAGGGAGAAGAAAGATAGCAGAACTCGTATTTCTGGGTGCTAAAGGCTGTAGTGCAGTAGAATGACCATTTTAGTGGAGATTTTTAACTCACTTTCACAGCTATCATTTGTTTTCCAAAGCTGTCATTTAGGAGGGTCCAGTATATCAAGGGGGGAAAAACCACACAACTGGCTCATATTTCAGCCCAATTAGCAAGCTTATATGAATGAGGTAATGGAAGACTCACAAAAATAAGTTACTCCAGAAAGAGGAAGAGTCTGTTTCAGCATTATTCAGGAGAAAAAAAAAAGTTAGTCAGACTCAGAGGGAATACAGAATGCACAGTGAAGCCAACACACAATGGCAGAAATGATTTCCTTTCTTACACCTGTATTTACAACACATTCTTGCAGAGCACCACCACGCCTCTTACCCTGAAAGTAGCATCAGGCCAATGGTCGGGAGACAGTCAATACAACCCAAGTGGAGCGCTCAGCCAAGGAAAAAGGTCCTTTCTCTTGCCCTTGCTCATGCCAGCGAGCTGCCCAGCTGTGCAGAGGGGCAGGAGGGGACCCCGGGGCACAGGGACCATCACCCCTTCCCCCCGACTGGTAGGAATAGTCCTGCACAAATGTGGCACTGTGGCAGCGGCGAGTGGTGGCCCAGACACCCGCTTTTCCTCCCCAGACTTGGTAGCCTCTGAGTTGCTCCTCTCTAGCACCTGCCCACTTGCTGAGCCCAGCCCGTCCTCTCCCCATGCTCCTGTCCCCATGCTCCCACCACCTCCTCCACCCCTCACCCAGACCCCAATACAAATAATTGCATTTACCTTCTTAATTAGCACAAGGAGTCCAGAGTGCACTGCACAGCACTATTGTATGAAAATACCAAGGTAGGACAAAACAGAAGAGAGCCTTTGGCTTTAATTCATCATTTACACTTGATGTCGCTGACGTAACTCTCCAAGTGAGAACTGTTTTATTCCCAGTTGATCCAATGCTAAGAACGAAACCCGTCCACCCACTCTCCTTGTACTTAGACAAATGCGCCTGGTTGCATTTGCCCATCTGAGCAGCTCACCCAGTCTGTAACAGGCACATTTGCATAATTGATTACATATTCTGAAGCCCACCAGTTTCTAGAGAGCATAGGAGCACACTGAGAAGGGTGAAGGATTTGACCTTATCCTCATGCCCATGCTTACCAGGGAGGACTTTGTGCCTGCTAAGCTGGCAGAGCAGCTGAGCTGCACAGAAGCCCTAGGGATGGAGAATCAGACCCGCACAGCAGAGCAGAGCCCCCAGCTGGTGTCAGACTCCGCAAAGTGCCCAACTTCCTGATGCGTGAGGGCTCAGGAAACCACCAACGAGCTCTGTCTGTTCATTACCAACTCTCTCCTGCTGCTCTAGGGACAGCACGCAGAGCTCTGACCACATGTGTGTGGTTTTTCTCCCTACGCATCTCAGCTCCTCGGCTGATCTAGCTCACCATTTCAGCCCTTTGGGTGCAGCACAGGTTTCTGTGGAACAATCTGGTTTCTTCGCAAATAAATCTTAAAGTCCTTAATAAATTATTTTGGCCATCCTAGGCAAGTACCTTGTGACGCTGTAAAGGTTGCGTGCGACAGAAAACTGTGTTTCGATGACTTTTCTCTTTACCTTGCCTGAGGCAAAATCAAATCCAAGGATCCAGATGAAAAAACAGACTAACATTTTAGAGACTTAATCATGTATAGTATGTTGGCGGGGACTGGCGAGAACAGAGAGAAATCCTGGTTTCTCCTCTTCCACAAAACACAGCTTTCGCTTCTCTGCCTTTTTCCCATGGAGTAAAGGACACCGAGGAGGGTGTTATAATGCCTGGGGAAAGGCAAGTTTTCCATAATGCACATGAGATGTTGGGACCCGGCTGAGCTTCCCCCTTGCGGACCCATCCAAGCGCAGCCTTTGAGAAACACGAGTCCTGGATGGGTCAAGGCAGAAATCGCTCTGACAGATTTGTACATCTTTCGAAGAAAAGCTTGCTTGGAGCCACTAAGTGGACAGCTGCGTGCTAAAACAAGCCCTGTGGGGAAGGTGTTGGGAGGCAGCATCACACACTGTCCCTGCCTTGGCTACCTAATACTGCGATCCTGCAGGGCGTAGTTATTCATTTCACAAGCACCCTCCATCAACTGAAAAAATGTTAGATTTTGAACTATTTTTTGGTTAACATTTCAGCTCAATTTAAATCTTGGGGAAGAAAGGGCGGTTATTTACCTGGAACGATTATCTATTATTTTTTGAGGGGAATCTAGCAAAATTTCTGTTTCAGGAGAGGTTTTTTTAAAAACAAACATGTCGGCTCATTGCCATCATCAAGCAGCCTGCTCAGAGTTTTGTCCAGGTGTATTTTGTCAGCACTGAGAAAAGTTTGCCAAGGTGGTGACACACAAGATCTGCACATTTCTCTTGTACGTTAGCTACTTTTATGAATTGAAGGGTCTTGCTCTGCAATGACAACAGAAGGGAGAGGAAATGACCCGTTTTATCCACGTGTAGCCCTTTTCCTTGCTTGTAACCCCCCCTGCCCTTAACCTCCAGCGAGGCTTTGAGGCTCCAGTTACCATAGAGAGCTGGCTGGAGCAGGACGGATAAATCTCTCTTGATCAACCACGAGGTCCTCGCATTAGAGAAGAATGCATGTTTGATTTCTTCCCTGAAGTCTAAAGCTGAACAAGCTGAACACATTTGACTACAACGGTTCAGAACTGTCACTTAATATTATCAGCTACATCTACTGTATGCCCAAGCAGCTCCCCCAAAGCAGAGGACGGGGAGAGGGCTGGCTGCAGGGTGGTAGCATGTCACCACTCCTCGAACAGAGCAGGATAACCATCTCTGTAGAGACTTGACATCTATAAATTGATTACACAAGTGGGCAGTGGTGGTCCTTTCAAGTTCACTCCTTTTGTTTCAGCAGTACAGTAAAATTACCAGCAGCAGTTTACAATTAAAGGAAATAATAATAACTGCATATGCTTTCATCTGCACATACAATTACAATAAACTGCATGCTTTAATAAGATTGTGAAAAATCTGTGTCTGAACCATACAAAAAAGTAAACATTCTTGTTCTGGATACTATATCATTATCACAACAAAGGGAAACTCCAGGAATCTGATGATTTAAACATCTGGAGAATGTTAATCACTTCAAAATGATGGATGTTTTTTATTTTAGCTTTTGACAGACACACTCCTTTCATAGATAGATGATTATTTACATAAATTACATCACCAATGTGAAAAAAAAACCAAAATAACTTCAAAGGATAAAAAGCTTAATTAGAAGAGACTTTTATATTTCTTCTCTTGTAGAACATACAATAAATAGAAGAATTTGCAAAGGGAAAAGACAACTCCCTTGTTTTAATTATGACGCAGTTGTGCTTTAGCATTTTTCCCCCTATGTGCACAGGCTTTGGAGGCATACTTTAAACAGAATTAAGGTGCAGTAGCTAGAAATGCCACAGAAAAACACTGATCCCCACCTCAATGAACACAGTATATGACAAGACAAGCATGGAGTCAAGTTTTAGCTTCATTTTTCAAGTACATCTGCAAAATGCACAGATTTTGGTGCCACTTCTATTGGTGCTTGCAGCCCTGATTATCCTCTTACCATAAACTTCATACAATTTAAAGCCCTTAACTTCAGCAGAACTATTCTCTATCAACTCATATTTATTTGTTTATATATATATAAAAACAAAACAAAAAACATAGGTAACGTATATGTATCGTATATAGAATGTGTGCTATATAACATAGTGTGTTCTATATAACATACATATATATATGGAACAGCATTAAGTTCGCCAAGAGTAGGGTTATGGTATGAGATCCTTTAGTCCTGGTTCCCTGATGTTACACATCAGGAGAACAATTCAGCATCACAGCCGATGTGCAATTAGGAGAGCAGATTCAGCAGCGAGGTTTCGGCTCCCAACTATTTGTAAGACAACAGTTTCAAAGAAGGTTGCAGGAATCAGTGGGAGGCAAGGTGCAGGGAAAATTGCACTGTGTAACATCTGCAAACGAACGTGACTACTTTGGGTACAGCCAGGTAATTGCTAGGTTTAATGTAAAGAGTCTGGAGGACCACTGAACCTGTCAACATTTAAGCTGAAAGGATCAGCTATGCTGATCTAATTCATTGTCACCGTGCCAGTTAAGTTCTTCAGGCTGAAGAACAGACTAAACGGGACAAATTACAGCCTGATAGCATCCAAAAGCCAAAGGGCTCTTGCTGCACATTACAGTGTGGGGAGGGAGCTGCGCTCCCACAGTGTCTTGCCGCTGGCCGGCATCATGCTGCCCAACGCTGCTGGCCAGGCCTGCTGCAATTTAGCTGATCTGCTACAATCTCCTCCCACACTCTGAGCTGATCTGCACGCTGACCTTCGACAATTTGTCTTCTTTCTGGCAGAAATGTCATCCAAAAGGAAGCTATTAAGTCAAGAAGGTAATTCTGCAAGAACAGTCCACTGTATAAACAGAACTTGACCTAGGGGAGTTTATTTCTAGTCTTGCACAAAGGAATTTAAAAGATATGATCAATACATTTCAGGATCTAAATACATCAATGAAGGCAAGAATATAAGACTTCTAGGCAATATTTGTGAGAAATTGACTTTAATACCAGAAACTGAAGAGTAACATGCAGCCTTTAAAATCTGAAGAGATTTGGTGTCAGCATTTCAAAGGACAAATATCTGCAGAGAGAAGAGTTTGGTCTAAAGTTTTGTTGACCAACTATCTATCATTTTACTCTCCCCACAAAGACTGTAAACTATGCTGACGCCTCCACTTAACACCAATACAAAGGAAGGCAACATACTGTCTAAATTCTTTACCGACTTTAGAGGCCACTAGAAGTTGGAAATAATTTTAAAAAGGAGACAAAACAGTGAAAAAAATATGAATTCTTACTTTACAATGTTGAAACAAATTAATTTGGAGTGCAGGAGGAGGCCTGTCTTTCTTATTAATACTTATTAATACAACTTCCTTAGCCAAGAATGATCCTCAACGCATTCATGAACATGAACCATCAGCTTTTTCTCACCAGGCATGTACCAAGCACACCACACTGAAATTCAACAGCTGAAGGAAAAATGCTAAGCTCAGGGAAGCTGCCCCAGCAGCATTCGGTTCTCCCCAGGCACAGCTATGAGGGTCCCTGCCAGGACACTGCCACCCTGGGCTGGCCAGCCCCGGGCCAAGTTCATCCTGCTCAGCAGCCACCTCTTGGCACATGAAATGAGTTTGACACTTTCCTGAGTTTAGAGGTACAAAGGCAGGAAAATCACCAAGATGAGCTCTGCAAAGAAACATTTGGGAACAGGATCAGAAGCAGGGGATTTATGTTTTGTAGGCAGAAGAGAGCTCAAGCGTGGCTTTCGGTAGGTTAGCAATGTTGTCATAGGTTCATATATCAGCAATGCACAGAGGGATAATGTCACAGGTTCTACATCATTACACCTCACTACATCTCACTTCATGTGTGCAAAATGAGGTCAATGGTTAATTGTATTTATTGTTGAGAAAGCACGCGACTTCCCAAGCTAAAAAAAGCAGTTCCCTTTCTTTCCTGGTATTTACACTTATATTAAATAACACACTTTCTAGAAGTATCAGTATTTGAAGTTCAAGCAACTTCACAATATCAAATGTTTCCTTAATGGCTGCACCTGGATCTACATGAGCTCATTGTATACACCTACAGCCAAGTTCAAAAGAACTTTCTGTTCTGTTGGTTTTCATCAGTGAAACATGAATATATGTGCCTGACAAACTTAGAATCTGCTTTATGTTCTTGCTCTTGTCACCCAAAAGGGATTTTATAACATACTGTAGGGTCCTCAGAATCTACTGGAAAATTACTAATATTACCTGGAACAAAGAGACAAATAAGTTTGCTAACTTGTGACCGCTGCAGTGCTTTTGGGTATCTCACCATCAGCTGGAAAGATTTCTTCATATTTTGTGCCAGATAAGTGAGTCTGTTTCTTGGCACTATTTGTACATTCTTCCCTCCTTCCAAGTTTTCCTCTTGAAATTGCAAATTCTTTACACAAGGGGTTCGATTTGTCTGCTGAAGCCAAAACCCCTCTGTTTCCTGTCCAAATTTTATGCCTGACACAGTGCAATGCACTTTTGGTTGCTTAGGGTGTGCTTCTGGTGTAATGACTCACAGCACACAGACACTTTTGCAGTCTGGCAGATCGCAGACCTTCACTTAACGAACTGCGTATTGCTGACACGCTTTACTGGACCTGGCCCAAGGTAACAAGCAGCCAGGTACCACAAACCCTAACTTCTGGGCACTTCTCAGTAAAAAAACCCACCTCTTGGCTTCACGTGTCTGGCAGCAAGACAACTTTTATGTTCTGTGTTAGGCAATGTACAGGAGTAGCATGGGACACTGGGAACAGATCCCAGGACTGTCAAACACCATGTTTGAATGCCCAAGAGCCAGTTCTCGACCCCTCTTTCATTCTCTCTCCTCTGCAATGACTCTGGTCCCTCTTTATGCAGAGGGATGCTGCACCAAAGAGGGTGTACAAGAAAGTTGGGGAGGGACTTTTTACAGAGACATGTAGTGATAGAACGAGGGGAATGGCTTTAAATTGGGAGGGGGGAGGGGAAGGGGGGGAATATATAGACTAGACCTTAAGAAATTCTTCACAACAAGGGTGGTGAGGCACTGGAACATGTTGCGCAGGAAAGTTGTGGATGTCCTCTCCTTGGAAGTGTTCAAGGCCAGGCTGGATGGGTTCTTGGGCAGCCTGGTCCAGGGGATGTCCCTGCCCATGGCATGGGCGTCGGAAATGAATGATCTTTAAGGTCTCTTCCAACCCAAACCATTCTATGATTCTATGATTCATTGGTGGTGCCACGTATGACCCAGGAGACGCAGGTAGGAGAGCTCGGGGCACACCACCTCTTCCTCAGCACCGGCATGCGGTCACACAGGCTGCCTAGATCACCATTTTGGGGACTGTGCTTCTCAACTATCAGTCAGATCAGACCCCTTCCAGCTTGCCTGCGTGGCCTGCCCAGCCCCAGCTGCCTGTGGGACCTCCATGCCAACTGTACAGAGCAGGCACTCAGCATGGACAGGTGCTGCAGAAGCACAGTGCTGAGCCGCTCAGCAGGAATACAGCTCTATGTGCAGAACTGGAGCTCCGCAGCTCCTAGACAGTTTCAGGCTCGCAAAGGAGAAGCCTAGCAAGGAGCCCATCAGAAGGTCTTCCATGTGCATCAATCCAGCTCAGGGATCAAGGGAGGCAGGGGGGTGGGGAGGAGAAGGTTCCACCTTTCTCCAAAACTACAGGATTTCAATCACCCACCCAAACTGCATCATAAAAGCCTCACAATCCCCATCGTGGGCTACGCTCAGCAAGAATGTGCCATGTGCGTAGATTTTTTTCCCTTAACTCTCATTTATTTGTCGTGGCATTTGCTAATTTACTGCCCTTGACCTCAATAGCCCCCAGTGGGACTCCTCTGGCTGGCATGACATAGGGAGGTCATTATTCTGTTTTATCAGTGGGGGTTATAATTTAAAGAAGCTTGCCTGTAACGAGTCACAGCAATGTCATTACCATGTCGGTGAGGCAGAGCCCACACAGGAAGGCGATAACCACATCCACAGTCTGAGCACTGGTAATTCCTTGGAGTAGGCAGGTTACCCAAGGCCCAAGACTGGAAACCTCATTCAAAAGTAAAATCCAAACTAGACAAGGAAAATTCCCCTTGCTGAAGAAGGGTGGTGTAGCAAAGGGCTCCAGAGCAGACAAGTGGTATCAGAGACTGCTCTGTGCCACCTCCAGAACACACATCACTCACAGGGCTGGGTAGAAAGCTTGGCACCGGGACCACCCAGAGCATTCCAGAAGACGACTTACCTACATGCAACTGTCAGCACCATGAACACTGTTTCCCAGGAAAGGCAGGTGAAGGGAGTCGAATGTCCCAGTGTGATATACACGCTTGCACACACTGATGAACAGCCTGGGGAAGAGGAACAAGAAAAGCACACAGGGCAGCACACATGCATGCTTCACTACCCTCCCCATGCCTGACACTGCCAGGGCCCTTCACCACAGGCTCTTTCCAGCCCAGGTCTTTCCACTCCACCAAAGGCACCTGCCAAAACCCTCCCTGAGGACAGAAGTCTGCCTGCACCCAGCCAGCTTGCACTCCTTTCTCAACCCGGAGATGCTCGACCTCCCAGGCTATCCTCAGCAGACAATCAGCAGCGTCGTCTCCAGCCTGAGGATTTTAAGTGTGTGTGAGCTCTTAGTGGATTCACCAAATCCTGTCATGCCAAAAGGCAGCCCGTGGGGTTTTAGGCACCCAGTTTAAAGAGGGAAAGCGGTGGCATTCACACATTGGGAGAGTCATTTTGGCAGTCACCGTGGAGAAGTAAGGGCTGCACCCCATTCTCCCACACACAGTCACAGCACCAACCTCAATCCACTATGGTTACCGTCATGGAGGTTATATGTGGCTGCTTCTGGTCAGCCAAGCAGCCTTTTAACAAGCTCCGAGAGAAGAAATTATGCTTTCCCCTTTGAATGGGGGTTCCGACCAGCAGCACTCATTGCCATTGACAGCCAATATTGAACATTTAATTCCATGAGCATCTGGAGGCAGAGCTCAAACAGCTGAAATCTACACAACAGCAGGAAATTTCCTTAGGAAGAAGGGCCCCAGAGTGTTGTAAGAAGAAAACAAGACCAGAGTTTAGGCTCACATTTTGTACCATTGAATGTACTGGTCACTTTTAGCTTCAATAAATAAATGAAAAAAGTCTAGAGTGTATTTTCTTTTAATATGATAGCTTTACTTTGGCACTATACATAGCTGGCAAAGCAGGAGACTGTTGACTCTCACCTTCAAATGCTCTTCAAATACTCTTCTGGTAGCATCCACGACCCCTGCCAAAAAACAGGTCTCTGAGTAGCCAGCAAAGTGTCAAGCTGGAGAATCGGTGAAAGCAATGAGCTCTTTGAGGAACTATCTGTCACCACATATTTCTGTACGGAGTTAAACAAACTTCTAACATAATATGTAGTGTCATGTAATGCCAGCAGGAGTTAACCTGAGTTTAAAAAAAGAACTGGCAAACTCTAGATCACAAAGGAAAAGTGATTCAAGAAGGCGGCTTTGGATATCAGATGAACAGAAGTTACTGATCGCAACAAACTGTCCATAGGGCGTTAAAACATAATCAAACATGAATCTTTGCTTTTGAGACTTTAAGAGATCCATTCTCCCACCTTTGGCTTCACCTTCTCTGGTCAATATCAATCTGGAAAAGTAACTGTTTGCTAGTGTGCATCCTTGCAAAAGAATACACAGTGAGTAAGGCTGAAAATCCCTTATAATGGTTATAGGTTATCCTAGCGAGTCGATCATTACGATGCTAACTGAAGTGAGCTAATAGACACACTGCCTGAGTGCATTCACAGTCACTGCCTGCACAGGGCTGGGAAATTAGTACAAGAGAGGAGCAGTTATGCCTTCGCTAACCATATAACATCAATGCTGTTATTCATCACAGGTGTCTACAATTGCATTTCTTGTAGCTGTTCACTGGGCTTCCTAGAGGCACCAGAAATTTCTGGTATCACTAAAAGCCAGTTGCTGAAATTCCATCACCGGTGGAACGGGAGGTATGAAGGCATGTCGCTACAAAAACATGCTGACATGCATAGGTCTCAAAAAAAAATGGGTTTATTATCATCCACTTTAATGTAAAAGCTTGCAAAAGTGTTGGACAGCTTGTTTCAGCTTTGCAGTCTTACAGAGAAGCATGGGTATGGCTGAGAACTAAGCTGTTAAAACTGTGTGCTTGCCATGAATGTTGCACAGATGCTGCCAGTTGTTGAAGAGCCATCCTGACTAACTGACTTCAGATGTTCACTCCTCATCTGCAGCTGAAGGACTGAACCCTGTGGTACTGTCAGGCACAACTCTCTGTCAGTGTTGGGAGCAGGGACCTGATGCAACAGAAACATAACAGAAGGAGGCACTCTGAGCCGCTAGCCCTGCTGCTCCCCAGCATTGCCATCCACAGAAGGCATTCATGGAAGCGACACGCCACTTTGAACGGCTGAGTTCACCAGGAGCTCTGTCTCGTTGGAAGGCACAAAATTAGATTGCTTCCTCTGAGTTGCTAACACTTAACCATAAACATTTCTAGGACCACATTCTCCTTTGCATCACACTGGCATAGCTGTGATAAAATCAATGTGATTATACCAGCATACCATAGGCAATCTGGCGCAATTCTTTAATCGCACAGCACTCACAGCACATAGTAATGAACCCTCATTCAATAATTTGGGATTTACCATTCTAGCTTGCTCCCCTTGAATCTGTGATTTACTGTTGCACTACCTTTCTTTTCCCACTTCTGCTAATTTTCAAGGGTATGCAACGTATCATTGTGGAGTTCTCCAGCCTCTTTGCAGAGTCAAGTAAAAACCATTTTTCATGCAGAGTTGTTTAGGAATAGGATATATAGCCACTCCTATCAAGGGTGTTCAGAGAGTTACATAAATGGCTTCCACTATTTTAGAGCTGCAGCCAATAAAAAATTCAGGGTAGAAATTTCAGGCGGTCTAAAGTGCCAGATATTCATTCACATCTTTATAAATGTCTCACCTAAGTTTATCAGTCACTGAAGTCAATCTTGAAAGCACAGTTTCTTCAAGCAAGTTTGTCAATTGCAGACTTACTTCAGCATAGTTCTCCTAGCATCTTACCTCATCCTTCTCTCTGTTTTCATCTAACTGGGGTCTTATATAGCTCAGGCATTGAGAGACCCTAGGATTTCCATACGATCTAATGGTCCATTGCCATTGAATTTAACTATTCTAGGAAAAAAAGATGAAGTTTTTCAGCCCCCTGACTCTGGAATTATCTTCTGTCATTGACTGATGGGGATCCAGGTCTGTTGATCTTCAGGGCACACAGTAAAACCTGCTTCCTCAGCTATTTCCCAAGAAGGAATCTTTGTACCGAGTTTGAACTTCCTGTCATGGAAAATTTCTAGCATGTGTGTTTTCCACCGTTAGAGAGCAAGGTGGAAACTAAAAAAACCAAGAGGCAAACAATAAAGATAACTCAATCAAAGTGGCATATGGAGATATAAAACCTGTCTCCAAAACCAAGCTAAAAAAGGCAAACAACCTTGCTGTGCCCTGAGCATGCCAGCTGGTTCTACCACTGCTTTGCAAAGGCACCTCCATTCCTACCCCCAAACTCTTCATATTGAAAAGAAAGAAAAACAGCTTGATGATTATGATCACTCGCCTTCACCATCTGCAGCCTAGGTCACTGGATGTTAATTAACAAACAAAGCAGTTGTGTGAGCATCCCCAGTTCACACAGTTACATCCACAGTAGCTTCAGGAATGGGCCCAGAGGAAATAAGGAAAGGACACGCAGATAAGTTTTCAAGAAAGGTAGCACAGGAAAGATCTGAGCAAAAGCAGAAGCAGAGGGTGTAATTTGGGTTCTGGTAACTACAGCTCATTCCACAAAAGTAAAACAGCGGAGGCTGTTGATATTATAATTCAGATATCCAAGTCCCAGTGCACACAGAGAATGCTGTTAGTAGTTTTAAACAAAAAAGTGAAATACTATTAACCTTAAGGAGAAATGATGTCAAGGAAATCAACAGCCCTGACAGCGGCACAGCGCTGTGACTCTGGAAAGTGTAACTACTCCACACAGGAAAAACGAGACCAGAGAGGCAGAGGTTGAGACCTCCCCTTCTCCCCAGAGCTCAGGGCTCTGCCTTTGTGCCAGTTATCTTGGCTGTGCTAGCCTGAAGCTAACTCTTCACTACAGAAGCAAAGGGCTTTAGTGATAACCAAAACACCTGAAAAAACTCTTAACTTTTCTTTTTGTTTAAAGTGAATCAAATGTCATCATTCCCCAGGGATCAACGTGCCCTCACTCTAGCAACCTCACAAGGAGGGAACTCCAGGCGTACAATCCAGGATCAGACTGGCACAACTCTACAGTGGGTTTTCACCTTGCCAGTATTACACAAGAATTTGTTTCTCCTCCAGAAATTAGCTGCAATTTCTGCTTTTGAACAGTAAACTGCTGACTAACACACTGTAAAGCAATGCACAGTTAACTTCACAGACAACCAAGTTCTAAGGCATTTTTTTCTGGAGTGGCTAGCCCACCATACCTTTTCACTTTACCCCTCCTGAAATGTTTGGTTCTGAACTCATGGTCCCTCCTTGTCTTCAGCAGCATAAGCAGTTTATGTGCTGTGTTTTGCAGTCACACCAGTCCTTTAGTCCTATGCCAGCAGTCCAGAGCTCAGCACTGTCTCCCAGCGTAGCACCAGGTGAGTACAACACTTACCTGCTGCCCAGCTGCCTCAGGCTCATCTCCACCACGGGGCCCTAGGCTCAGCCCCCATCTATCCAGGAATGCTTCTTCAACACCTTTGTGTCAACTGCTACTGAGATTTGTATGCTGAATGTGCACCTTCTCGTTCCACCAACTCATACGACATTTTCAGTCAGTCTTCCTTGTCTTGGGAAAGGATAGAGGGAGAGCTGGTCTCCAAAATCCTGGTGCCCATGGTCAGTTGTGCCAGGTCACTAATGTTTGAAGTAAGTGCACCAAAACATCCAGGCGAGGTGTCCACCACTGCAGGCAGAGCACTCAGAATCACAGAATCAGAATCACTAGGTTGGAGAAGACCACCAGGATCATTGAGTCCAACCAGTCCTGTCAGCCACTAAAACATGTCCCTGAGCACCTCATCCACCCGTCTTTTAAATACCTCCAGGGATAGTGACTCACACAACCTCGGCCTCCCTGAGGTGCCTGGCTCCAGAAGGGGAGGTGGATCCCTGCAAGGACAGGTGTCTGCCTCCCAGGCATTGGACCCCAGCAGCCACAGGCAGGGAGAAACCTGCCAGTGTCAAGACCTGGAGGCAGCGGGGCCCTCTTCTGAGAGAAGTTTCATCCTCATAGACTCAGTCCAAGAGAAGCCAAAGGAGCTGAGCTTTCTGCAGCATTAGTGCCACAGCCCGGGAGCTGAGAGCATGGAGGGGAAGCAGACATTGCTCTGAGCAGGACAGATGGGACACCACTTGCAGGGTTTAGCACAGACGTCACTTCCAGCAGCTTTTGCAGATACACCTACATTGGCTCAGCACTAACAGCACTGAAACACAGAGAAAGTTGCACTTGTAATGCTGTTTTGTTTGCTTTTGGTGCAATTCTGTTCCTGTTGAGCTATGTGCTTCCCTGCTCAGACTGTCCCTGGACCCAACGCTCCTTGTTGAAAGCCAGTGCCAAGCCAGCTGACAAGGCACGGGAGAAAATTATTTGTTCCCTCTCTCTAAAGAAATTAACTGATGATAACAATAATTTCTCTAAGATGAATTTATTATATAGTTTGACCAAAGGATGTGTAAGATATCAGAGGAGCAGGAGTTCCTGGAAATGCAGCAGTGCCATGTATGGCTCAGCATCTGGAACTAAGCACAGAACAGGAAGGACAACACCATGAGTTTAGGACAGGGAAAACCCAGCACCAGGTAACAAAGACTGCAGAACTTTTGAGATCTTGCAGCAGAAGAGGAAGCAAAGCCAGGGCCAGGAATGCCTCCAGCTGCTTTGCAGGACCCACAGGACTGGCATACCTGTAGCCTGACTGTTGGTCTGCTCCCCAGGCAGCGACTCCTGGACACAGGCACAGCAGTGACCATGTGGGCTCTGCCAAGCCCGAATCCTAAAACAGCTAAAGGATCCAGGTGCATTTAGGGCTAAGTGGTGATGACATCCTCATCATGGTCCCCTGAAAATCTCATTGAGTCTGCCAGGAGAAAAGCAGTGGAGTAACACAGTGTTGATTCTTGGGGGGCAGAGGGACTGTGCTGTGGCTGACTTCTCTGCACACGAGGAAGAGACATGGCAAGTCCAGCTACCACAAACTGCGGCACAGCCAGCGGGATCGATGGGCACCAGCCAAATGGCACTGCCTCACAGGCAAACACCACACCGAGCGCCCCAGCAAGCTACAATCCTCACAGCTGGAAGCACCACTCCCAAACTCACACCACTGCTCCTGGGCTTGAAACTGCAGCACAAGACACAGCAAAGGGCAGGCTGACCACCAAGGGGTCCTGATGTGCAGCCTTGCCAGGGAGAAAACAAAAATAAAACAAACCCCCTCTGTTCCTGAAGCTTGGAGTGAATTAGAGACAGCAAAGGACTGGTCACCAAGGAGATTCATGTCTCCTCCTTGGACCCTCCCACCCACAGTCTGAGGCCTGGAAGAATTCCAAAGTAAAAAGCTAGTCTTACAAAATTAAATAAAAAAATAAGTAGTAAGGATGAAAATAAAACTATGACATTAATTGCTCAAAAATTTAAGAAAAATTAGGTATATTAAGAATTACAAGAAATTGAACATATGTTCTTACTGAAATAGCTGAAACCAAAGCCACCTTTTTTGCTTTGGTTGTCATATAGACACATTCTTTTCAGTGAGCTTAATGTCAGGTATGCCTCAGATTTTTCCTATAGCTGATTGTAACTACCAGTTCCGTATGCTATTTTTATAATAATTGTTGGAATTATTACTACTATTATGAACACACAGAAAACTAAAGTAACTCACAAATTAATTGGAAAAATGCATTTTAAAAGATAGAAAGCCAAATCTGAAATGACAGGCACAGGCAATAATACCTCTGTGTGGCAACGATGCCAATCCTCACAGCTATGGATGTAGCGATTCAGAGCTGTTTGTTCAGTAGTTTCCATGTCAAAAGCAGCTTAAAATATCAAGATTAGAGCTGGGTGAAAAATGTTCTGCCAAATCATTTTAGGTCTACGAATTCCATTAGAGGTAGAAAAAGGCAGTAAAACAAAATCCCAAACTAAACTTTTTCATTTTCTTTTTCCCTTCTTCCCAGTTTTGGAGTGCAGGAATGAACCTGCCCCCACGCTTTGCACCGCAGCCGCCCCTGCACCCGCTGCCGTCCCGCACCCCCTGCATCCCAAACCTCCCCTGTGAATGGCCCACATCCCCCGCATCGCTTCGTCACTAATTAGTCCCCAGCGCAGACTGCCGTGCCGCACACAGATCAAAGCTTGCAATATTTCAACTTCTCCCTGCTGCTGTGCCTCCCTCCTGGCTCGCGCCTGTTGGTCTGAGGGACAGTGAGGGGGTGGATTGGGCTCCTTGTCGGTGTCTCTCGGACCCGGATCAAAGGGATTGTCAGCCCTGGTAATTCCTTTTTAAGATTTATATCCTGTACCTTTCGCTTTTCTAAAAAGCATTGAAGTAAACCTAGGGCCACTTGCTTTTCCATTGTTACTGGTAACTTGCCCTATATCACATAAATGGTGCAGCCTTACGTTTGCATTGGCCCTCGTCGGACGGCGAACCCCTTCTATAAGGTCTCTTCAGGCACGGATCGAGTTTCCTGTTCCAGCCAGCGTCAATCTTTTGCCCCCTGGTCGCTGCTACCGGTGCTTTTCCGAGCTCCTGCCGGTCAGGATGGTGACCATATCAGGTCCCGGTCCAGTCAGGTCTTCGGGTCCCTGTTCGGGCGCCACTTGCCACGGCGGGAGGGACTCAAGCAGTCAAATCAATATGATTGATAAAGCAAGGTTGTCTTTATTCAAAACAAGTCAGGTTATATACTTTTCTTCTACTTGATTACATCATCGTATTATAATTTCATTGGTTAGTAACAGCATGCAAATACATGTTCATTGGCCATATTCATATTGCCCCCTATGTTAATATTCATTAACTACTACCTGATATTTTGCTTCTAACATCCTGCTATAGTTTCTATGTTCAAGGACAAAAAGTCCTGTTTTGGTTACAATGTTCTAGGCTACGTGCTGACTTATCTTAGAGTCAGGCTTAATGTTATCAAAAAGAATAGCTTGTACAGCCAGCTGCTCCCAGCTCATCAGGGAGATGGTTTATACAGCTCCTTCAAGGGAACATGTCCTTGTTCACTTAACCATTTCCCAACAGACAACTCCCTGCTCTGTGAACTTGGAGCTACCGCACCAAATAAACCATTTTCCTTCAGTCAGGGCCTTGTTTTGCAGTGTTAGTGTATTACTAGGGGCATAAAAAGCAGGGCAGGCTCAGGATCCATTGCTGCAAATGTTCACAAATTCACCATTGTTCTGCAAAATACACCTGGAGTAAGGAGTGAATTTTCCAGGGGTGCAATACAGGAATGTGCACATTATTGCGCTGGTTTGTGCTTAACAGTTGTTGAGTGCCGATGCTTCACAGCCTGGGAAGAAAGCCTGTTAGGGTACACTTGGGATGACCTTATGCCCGACAGCTAGAACGGAGGCTGGGCACCAGCCACATGGAATGAGATGTAAGGGAGCAAAATCAATGTATGGAGCTGGCTACAAGACTCAAAGGAAAATAACACTTAACGGCCACTGGCCAAGGGAAGCAGAACATGGCAACACACAGGGGGCTGGGGCCTGAAACACAGCAAAGTGCAGGAAAACAACATCAACACTGCTGCCCAGTGCAACGGCCAGAAAGGATCCAGGACACAGTGGCTGAAGCTGGCACAGAGCAGGACCCAACTTCTAGTTTTCTGTTCTTATCTCCACACCAGCAACTGTCCTTCAGCTGGCTGACACGTAGCTTTGTCCTGTTCTGAGACGGGCATCTGTACTGCTGGCAAAGCTCCTACAGGGATTAAAAACCTTCAGCGATAACAACTAGGCTTTTAGAGTTTCTCTGGTCGGTGAAAATCAGAAGGCCTAAACTCAGCATATGGACACAAAACGCCACCACTGAGGACATAGCCAAAGGCTGTACCAAACCAGTTATTTCTGTGATGACTAGCAGACAGAGTAAAAGACAGTGCTTTTAAAAAAAACAACACCCAAAACCTTCTAAGGTTTTGTTCTCTGGCATTGAACCTGTGCACAATTCTGTTTAATTACCTTTTTTCTGGTAAACATCCATAGGAGTGTTACTGCTTAGAACAGAGCAGTATTTCTGTCTCTTACAAAGAGCATTACAATTGTTATTCAGTTTGCTTTAGTCTAGATCATGATATCAGCAAAAATATCAAGACTGTTTTCTATATCATCCTCAGGCTCCAGCTCTTCATGCTGATCCTTGGGAGAGGAGCATACTCTTTGTCTGTGAACTGTCTTCCTCTTCCTTCTACGAACATACACAGAGCGACTCCTCTCCATCCCCTCAGAATGCAAGTCATTTGCACCAGCGGCAGTTTGCAAAGCTGACTCTAAGCTTCTGTAGAATCTAGAAAGAAACAAATTATGTCAGTATTACTTTTGTAGGTTTGCTCAGGATCTGCAAAACTGAACAAACAAATGCTTTTGTAATATCACCAAAATGTGCCAAGAGAAGAAAATTGTTACTGACATTGAGATGTTCTAGCCAACACTGGAAGGATAATCAGAAATACCAGGGCGTGTCCTTGTGCGTGTCCTGCTACTCCACTCTGTAATGCCTGGATGTTAGCAATCAAGTGGTGGAGGCACTCAAGTGCCATGAAGACCCTGTTAACCTTACAGAAACTAGAAACGGTATCAGGTTAAATGTTTAATGACTGACAGCATTAGCAATCAGATGGACTGCTGCTATGAGCAGTCACTGCTAACTTTAACCACTACAGAGATTCCCAGTGGACATATAAAAAGAAACTCCTCTGGTTACGTATACATAGGTGCCTCACCAGTATCTGTGTCCCTCGCACTCTGGCACTTCTGCCTGTTCTCTTCCTCAGCTGGACACAATTGTACTGTGTGTAACTCTCCACCACCCTCAAAAATCCTCAGTTTTGCAAACTATGCAAAGCATTTAGTGGTTTAAAGCATGTATTGCCACCTGAATTCTGCTGAGATGGCCACTGTGTTAGAATAACAAATGCTGTTAACATGAGAAAAGAAACTCAAACCACACTTAATAACAAAGTCTGCAAACTCATGTCGCTTACAGGTTTTTCCTTAAATACTTTATAGCCTTTGGAGCTCAAACAATTAATTGAAATTGTATTTTAGACTTTGTAAGAGCTGTCTAGTTTGTGTTTTGGTTTGTTTTTTTTATTTAAACAATCTCTCCTGTGCATTTTTCACTTTCAGATTTAGATGTAATGAACAGGACTAGTGGAATCCAACAATTCAATATATTCTTCAGAGACCATCAATTTCCCCTTGTGGCTCAATGGAACTTCTAAGCAATGAGTGCTCCGGACAGCCTAAAAACACACAGAGAAGGATTTCTCTAGAATAAAGTTTTTTATTTTATTAAGGTTGTTTGAATATTATGGGGAATTTACTAAAGGAAAAAAACCACTCTCCCACAGAATTGGTTAGTTTGCTGTCAAATGAGGCAGAAAGAATTTGCAGTGCTACAGCATGGCCTGTGAAAGCAGTCAATCACGTTACAGCACAGATCTTGGCTTGTAAAAAAACTGAGGCTACAAGTAATGATGGGATTCTGTTATATTCCTTACAGGTCAGTAGAAAAGTCCTTACCATCATATTTTTTCCTCCTCTGCCAACTGTAATACCAGAGTTCCTGAACCCAGAATCAACAGCCACTGAATGCTGAGGAAAAAAAAAGATACCTTAAACAAGTCTCACACACTTTCACAGCAAGGAATAATTCCCAGTAGGTTGCAATGCAGCTCAGTCTCAGTTTTGCAAAAAACTTATTCCAAACCATCTCCCCAGATTAATACAGGAAAATAGATACATTAAAATGTTTTTAAGATCAAACCCATGTAGTGTCACAAATAGTGGGCAGTTTTAAGAGAGCTCCAGTCAATCCTGACTGTCCAATCTAAACCCGTCACTGCAGATGGGACATGACCATCTCTCTGGGCACGGCACTGCATTATCTGGTAGCCATGCACTCAGTCATGCTACTCTTGTACAGCTAGAAGGGCAGCAATGCTATAAAAGCAGCTAATCAGCTCTCTTCTAGATCAATGAAGGAACAAACGCATCATGCATTACTCTCTGGAGTCAGGCTAGAAAAGCAGAAGGCAAAGGTACTATTCAATGAGCTGCAACACAGGAGCCAAATGGCCTGGCTGGCAGCAAAATGCTGTCTACAAACACCGTCACTTTCAGCCCATGAAAGCAACCTGAGCTCGCTGGAAAAGCTTTTTAGCAGGCAATCTGCTTCAGCTTGCAAACCAAGCTGCAGTTGAGTAATTTTGATTTTAAAATGGAAAGCAAAATCTCTACTCACTTTAAAGCTGTGTTTTCTTCATTAGCTTACTTTTAATACCTTGGTTATTAAACATATAGCACATCTGGGACTATTCTAAAGTGCTAGAGCTTGCTCAGGAGCCAACACTTTTTCCTTTGCAGCACAGAATATAAGAGAACAATATTGTGATACTGTTACTCAATGTAATTTTACCAGAAGCTGTGCATCCTGCATCTCTTGACACTGCACGTGAAGAACAAATGGTTCAAACTTGAGCACAACATCACCAGTAGCTTTCTCAAGTGCTGCCATCTGGAAAAAACACCAAAATATTTATATTAACACTGGAGATGGGCTACAAAAGAAAGAAAAAACAAAAACAAAAAGAAAGAAAGAAAAAAAGTACCTAGTCCATGTGTGAAACAAGCATTAAAATGCAGCCCATGAACTCCAAGGAATCACGTTCAGCTGCTTTTAATTTTTCATTGCTTGTAATACACAGAAATCTCATGGATTTCCATGATTCAGTTTGCTAAGCTTGAGGTTTGATAGCAATTCATAGCAAGAGAGACTTTAAAGATGTACGCTTCTCTGTTTGTGTCTTCCTACATGCAAACAAATAGATTCAGTCAGACAGCACAGACTGAGGGCTGTGTTGCTGCAACCATGTGAAACCCAAGCACAACTATTCAGTTACTTAAAGCTGTTCTTTAAAATAAAAGACATTTACTTCTGAAGCACATTCCTCAACTTTAGAAACTCTTCTCAGGTTCAGCAGATTAAATTTGTGGCCTAACAGACTTGATCACATTTGAATCCTAGTTTAAAGAATAACACCTTTACAAAGGTAAAAAAGTCAAAGTTGAAATTAGATGCATATATACACAAGACAAGGAAAGAAAAAAAAGAGGGAAGGAACTTCATAATTGTAAAATGCAAGACATCACCTTCAGACCCCCTGAGCTGTGCCAGAAGACTGAGACACTAATGGCAATTTTTCCTGGATTTGCAAGCGTGGAGAAAGCTGTATGATATTCCACAGGGCTTATCAGTACAATTTCCCTACTCTTCTATGCTATCTTTTTTGCAGAGCGGCTCTAAGGGCTGATACTACATTTTTCCATTCAGAAAAGTTGCTCTGAGGCAGTTATATGACTTATTTCGTTTCATGATTATTTAACCAGAAGCACCATCCCCCCCCGTTTGCCTTCACTTGCTCAATTTACAGCACTAAGAAATGTGCTGCGTTAACTGGAGAGATGTCAGCTGTTACCCTTTCCTTTGCTGTCTTGTCCAGCCCTTCTCATCTTTCTTGCAAAATGAAAATATTCAATAAAATAATCAGATTCATATGCTTTTTTTAAGACATGATGGCATAAAAGAAAACTGCTGAAGTAGCACTCTCCACTTTCCTTCAAAAATTGAAAACTACTTAAATGTGTTTGTGTAGAATCTCCTCTGTAAATGTTCTTATTTTAAGTTGGAAGCCGGTCTTTCTGAACAGCTAAGTTAGTAATTCCTATTTTCTCTGGAGCGCTGCTTTTCCAGAAAGCATCATCTCAATGCTGCCTGATACAGAACTTCAACCAGTGAAATGCGTGGTTTGATACAGCAATTGTCACTGTGGTGTCAGTGAGGAATACATTTTTTGTATTTCACCCTGTGGCACCTGCTAATGACTCTTATATCACTGCCCAAAGACCAGCAAGCATTCGACAGAAACTGAGCTTATTTCACTTCTGGACAGGACAGCTTTCATTTTGAACAGAGCCACGGCTTTGCAAAACCAAGGCTCACTTCATCCGAGATTTTCATAAATCATTTTCTGAAAGTCAGTGTTCTGTGACAGAAGCAACACCTATTCCTGACTTCTTGAGAAGCTATTGAGATGTGGGGATTATGTGACTTCTGACCATACAAAATCAGTCACATTTCATATTGGCTGCATTTACAACTAGGCAGGGAACTTGGTCTTAAGCTTAAAAGCATTCTCCTAAAAACAGCTCTTGAGAATCTGTTAAGTAGAGCAACTAGAGGACAGTTTATTTTTAAATTAGAGTGCTGATTCATCTCAGTAACAGTCATAAAAACACCTGAACATTTCTTTCCATTTACGTGCCATTTTTATCATGACATTAGGAATCCTGCATTACATAAATACAGAAGTTGTACCATAATGTCCTCTTACCACATCGTCTTTGTTACACATTTCATGTGTTACCGTGAGCCAGGTGCAGATTTTCTTCTGGATCTCAGACCTGTTTATATCCTGGAGACAGAGAGAAAGAATTAAAGTGGCACTACAGATACATGATCTTTGATTTTGTGTAAAGAAAACAGTCCTTCATCATAAATAACGTTGCTTTTAAAAAAGCGTGTTTTCTCAAGGTACGAAAATATATTCATATAGGAGTAGTTTAAAACGGATTTATCCATGCTCCTCATGGAAGAACGGAATGTAATCCAGAGGGACCTGGACAGGCTGGAGAAATAGGCCTGGGGAAACCTCATGAGGTTCAACAAGGCCAAGGTCCTACACCTGGGTCAGGGCTATCCCCAGTTTCAATACAGGATGGAGGACGACGTGATTGAGAGCAGCCCTGCAGAGAAGGACCTGGGGGTGCTGGTTGATGAGAAGCTCGACATAAGCCAGCAATGTGCACTCACAGCCCAGAAGGCCAACCGTGTCCTGGGCCGCATCAAAAGAAGCGTGGCCAGCAGGGCGAGTGAAGTGATTCTGCCCCTCTATTCCTCTCTCGTGAGACCCCACCTGGAGTATTGTGTCCAGTTCTAGAATCCTCAACATAAGAAGACTATGGAGCTGTTGGAACGGGTCCAGAAGAGGGCTACAAAGATGATCAGAGGGCTGGAGCACCTCTGCTATGAGGACAGCCTGAGAGAGTTGTTGTTGTTCAGCCTGGGAGAAGGCTCTGAAAAGACCTTCTAGCGACCTTACGGTACCTGAAAGGAGCTACAAGAAAGCTGGAGTGGGACTGTTCACAAAAGTTTGTGGTGACAGGACTAGCTGCAGTGGATATAAACTGGAGAGAGGCAGATTTAGGCTAGACATAAGGAGAAATTTCTTCCCAATGAGGATGGTGAGGCACTGGCACAGGTTGCCCAGGGAAGCTGTGGATGCCCCATCCCTGGAAGCGTTCAAGGCCACGTTGGACAGGGCCTTGAGCAGCCTGGTCTGGTGGAAGGAGTTCCCCGCCATGGCAGGGGAGTTGGAACTGGATGGTATTTAAAGTCTGTTCCAAAGCAGACCATTCTATGATGTTATGATCCCGAGGGGCAGAGCTCTCTGTACGGGCTGTGCTGCTGCTGCTTTCCCTGCTTCCCCCACTCTCAGGCCCTGGGCCCTGCCCCATTCCGCAACTGGTTTGTGCCGATGAGTCTGGGGTTCCCCAGGTGCTTGGAGCCACTGGGATGATGTCTGCCTGCCTGCAGCCACTCCAGCCAGTACCGGGCTGCTTCCAGTCCTCTGAAGGTGGCCCCATACTAGGTTCATCACCGGGCTGCAGAATAGTTTATTAAAACTTATGGGTCCATTTTTTTTCTGAGCAGAATAGAAGCTGCTTTTTGGTTTGTTATCACAACATATAAAAGTGACCTGTACTGCAGAAATTGCTTGGCAGAGTGGATTTTTGCCACGTCCTAAGGGAAATCTTAGTAGTGTACATCCCTGTGACCAGTGCTCTTTCTGGCTTGAACAGACAACCAAAACTACGCAGGCTTCTTACAGACTAGAGTTAGGAAAAAAAATAATGTTGAAGTCAGGTCCTTGTGAAAGCTGTTATCATCTTTGGGAAAAGCCTGCCTCTGTCTGCAGCCCTGAAGTTCCATAACTGGAGCTGGCCAGCAGTGGGATCTCCTGATACCTATAAGGTTCCTATGTGCCTCTGCTGTTCCGTGATTTTTTGCTAGGTCACAAGTAAAGTGCTTCTCTCTGAGTGGATCAGCTTCCTGACAGACCTGTGTGTAACTGTCCTGTGGTGGGAGTGTTAGCAGAATGACAAACACATAACCACACTAGGAGGTTATATGTGGTGCTTTATTTCGAGGCCCCGGGAACCAGGGGTACGCACCCAGATCTGGTTCCAAAGACCGTCACATCGCGTCCGCTTTTTATTCTCTAAAAGTTTCGCAATCTATTGTATATTCAACAGGTTACTTCATTATCTAATACATATGTATAGGTAGGTTACTTCATCACCTTATTGCGACATCAGTCTCTATTGCGCCTGCGTAGCCCCCCTCTGGTGGTCGTCCTGATGAAGTAAGTAGTCTTCCTCAGATGAAGTAAGTAGTCTTCCTCGCATTGTCTTTATTACTTCTTGTTCTTTTGGCAAACTCGTCAGTTTTTCTTGGCTGGACCCGCACTTATCTCCACTTGACCGCTCAGGTATATCTTTCTTGCCTCCTGAAACCTATTCTTCTGTCTTTCACAAGATTTATGGTGGTCTTTTGGCTGTTGCAGGTGTATGTTCTACTTGGGTAGGGTAGCTAGTATGTACTTTTCCTAAGCACACTTGGATCCTATTGTCACATGAGGTCCTTTGAGCAAGTACCTCGGGTCTGTTGCTAGGATACGTTAAGAATCAACAGAATCATGAAATTTTACATTCAGTCTTAGTTCCTGATTAGTCGATGATCAGTGTTTTATCCTACTTTAAGTGTAACTTTCCTAGCATTTCCCCCCTTTGAAAATACTTCACCTTAGCAAGTATTTTCATTTCATGTAACTGTTTCTTGGTAAGTTGATGGGGGTATTGGGTGCTGTGGATATTCTCGTGTCACTGCTCCAATAATTTTGTGTGTCCAGTTTTGTTTGTGAGTAATTTCTCTCCAGATACACAAATACACTAGATAGATTGTAAGGAATATAAGCAAAAGTGTGAATAACGTTTGAATGAGAGAGTGTATTCAGCCAGTAACATGGATGCTTAACCTATCAAATAATGCCCCAACCCAATTTTGACCAATTTTTTCTTTCTCTTTTTCAGCTTCTCTTTCTATTTTTCCCAATTGCGAGATATCATATTCCACATCGGCTGTGACATTAGGTATATGCACACAGCAGTGATCAGTTCGATCTTTGAGATATCCACAGACACCATGTTCTTTTAACAAGAGCATGTCTAATGCCATTCTGTTCTGCAAAGTCATTTTCGTTGTCGCCTGTAGTTGCAAGTTTAAATCTCGAAATCCCTTCTTTGTTATTTTTGCCAATCTTTCAGTTTGTCCAATTAGTTTGTAAATCATTTCTCTATTACGATACGTCGCTATTTGGGCAAAAAGGGATTTTAATGCCCATCTCACTTTAACTCCTGTCTCAGGCTTCTGCCAAGTGTCATCTATGTCTTTAATATCATTTTCTATGTCTCTTTTAGCACGAATTTGTAAAGTTTCCAATTTACCTCTGAAGGGGAATCGCTTCTAAATTGGGCACAGGGTAGGCAACCCCAGAGTTATTTCTTTAACTGGACCCTCCATTGATAAATGTGTAGTCCAAGTTCCATCATTAGATGCCCAAACAAAATTACCCATACTGCGTACTGTCGAATATTTACAGTCTATTCTATTAACTGGTACTTGTATTACCTTTCCCCCCGACCTTAAATCCCTGACAGGCACACCCTACTATTAGAGCCATTTTAACTGGAGGTATGGTGATCTCTTCAGGGTCTAGGTCACAATCTAAAATTTTAGAATAATTCTACCATGGAACGCTATCAATAGGATCTCTACTGATCCGGCCATTTACTGGTAATTTGTCACTACTTTGTTTTCCTGTCCATTTAAAATATTAAGATGTTTCTCTTCCGTATTGGAATTTTTGTAAAATACTTGTTGACCAAACTGTGTCCCAATTTTGTTCTGTATCATTTCTTTTCTGGCACACCCATTCCATTGTATTTCTTTCCCTCACTATTTCCTTTATTTCATCATATGAACACCATCCTACATCTTTAAATCGTCCGATACGTGTGAACTTATAATTTGGTAATTTTTCACAATCGCTTCGACTTCCTGCAGTTCTCCACTCCCTTCTTATACTTATTTTCTGTTTTTCCTGTATGGGTGTTATTATTTGTTTACATTCGGTTTTATTTTCTTTTACCTCTGGGAGTGGGAAAGTCAATATTCCCCAGTTTATCGGTTCTCCACCCGTTTTTGGTAAAGGCAAGCATGCTGTAATCTTACTTGTATTTTGCATTCTAGCAAAATCCTTGATTAACCCAATCATCAAATTTTTTCAGTATCTTTCTTTTGAACATAAATCTCCTGGGGTGCCTGGGTCAGTTCTATGGCTCGTTTCACTCTGGCTTCAGTAATATTGATTTCGCTATATCCAAAGGTAGTAGCATTTTGATACTGGCATCTGTAAGTTCCCAAGTCGGATCTTTTTATCCCTTTAATAATCTGGACTAACATTCCTCCCAGTCTCAATTCTATTGAGTGTCTTTTATCACTTAGAACTGCTTTTTCTTCCTTTATCCATCCAAATTCCTCAGGCTGGGGGTCCTCTAGGAGGCAGTAAATAAGTGCCTCACTACCCAGAGGAGCCGGATAATGTGTATGCCCTGCTTTTATTCCATGGTCTTGAAGGGGATTTATTATCAGTGTTCTTTTTCCATAGTCTACATTACTTCCTGCTCCCACAAAACACCTATATTTTCCTTGGTCAGTCAAAGTTAAATTTGTCAGCTCCAGTTTTGTTTCACCTCGTATGGGATTTCGCGGATAAAACTTGTTCGATACTTTCCCTTTAAGTTTCCATGTCCCTCATAGTTCTTGTTTGTAACCATCTAACCTCAAATCTTTGCTATTATAGATTGTTTCAGGTGCTCCACAAGTTCTAGACACCTTTTCCCAAAAAAAATCTGAATTAATTTCTTTTTCATTGGGACATGACTTTGAAACTTGCAAGACAGAATGGCATTTTGTCCAATGGTATACTTGCTTGTTTCTCTCTTACATGAAATTTCTAGAGATGTGACACTTATTATAGGTATCAAGGACCAAACTATAATCAAAGTCCCGTACTCGAAGTACAACATTTTACTTGCTTTTCAGCTTCAGTCTCGTTGGTCCGACTACTTCGACTCTCCAGTTCTTGGGTGCCTTCTTTACTCGTGTGTAGTGGATCCAAGAGTCTATTCCTTTTACCTTTATCGCAGTGAAAGTTGTTAGCAGCACCCGGTATGGTCCATTCCACCGTTGTTTCAGTGGCTCTTCACTCCAGTCGCGGACGTAGACCTAGTCTTCCGGTTTAATTTCGTGTACTGAATTCTCTAATGACACTGGACGGTTCCAGATCAAGGCCCTTCGTAGCTGTGTCAAAGTTCTATCAAGAGATAACATATAGTTGTACACATCTTGGTGTCCTTTAATATGCATGTTTGGGTTTGGTTGTGGCAACTCATATGGTTTCCCAAAGAGGATTTCATAAGGACTCAGTCCCATCCCACTCCTAGGCTTTATCCTTATTCTTAGAAGGGCTATTGGTAATGCCTGGGGCCATTGAATTTTAGCTTCTTGGCATATTTTACTGACCTGTCTTTTTATCGTCTGATTCATCTTTTCTACTTGTCCACTAGATTGTGGTCTCCATGGGGTATGGAGACTCCAGGAAATTCCCAATGCCTTACTTACTTCTTGTACAATTGTGGCTACAAAGTGTGGTCCCCTATCAGACGATAGACCTAAGGGAACCCCAAACCTAGGGATAATTTCCCTCAACAACCATTTCACTGTTTCTTTGGCTTGATTGGTGCGACAGGGAAAGGCTTCTGGCCATCCAGAAAAAGTGTCGACCCCAACTAACAAATATTTGTACCCTTGAGCTTTAGGTAATTCTACAAAGTCTATTTGCCAATAATCTCCTGGTTCCATGCCTACTCTGATGTGTCCCATTTCTACTCTCCTCCTAACCACAGGATTATTCCTCAAGCAAAGTTCACATTTTGAATTTACAGATTTTGCCATTGTTAACATCTGTGCTGAAATTATGCTTCGTTTCAGATAAGTCACTAATGCTTCTGCTCTCCAATGGCACTTTTGATGTTCTGCCTGTAGAATTGCCCGCATAATGACAGGAGGTACAATTATTTGTCCAGTTGTAGTTACGTACCATCCTTCAGAATTTAGGTTTGCCTTCATTAAATTGGCCAATTTCTTGTCCTCTTCCGAGTATTTCGGTTTCTGTGTCAGGTAATCTTGTAAAAGGCTTACCTTGGTAGGTATCAAGGCCATCATCGTCTGTACCTGTCGTGCTATCCACCGAGCCGTTCGATCTGCTAATGTGTTTCCTTCGGCCACCTTAGAGTCTCCTCCTTGATGTGCCTTGCAATGCATGATCGCTGCCTGCTCTGGTAATTGCACAGCAGATATCAAGTTTAAAATTTCTTTTTGGTATTTTATATTGGTTCCCTGCGAGGATAATAATCCTCGTTCTTTCCATAAAGTTCCGTGTACATGAACTACTCCAAAGGCATATTTTGAATCTGTTCATATGTTTACTCGTTTATCTTTGCTTAATTCTAATGCCTTTGTGAGGGCTATTATTTCTGCCCGTTGTGCTGAGGTCCCCACCGGTAGGGCGTGTGCTTCTATTACCATGCTCTGTGTGGTCACGGCATATCCTGCATACCGCGTCCCATTCTCCACGAAGCTACTCCCGTCTGTGAAGAGCTCTTGATCAGGCTGTTCGATTGGAGTATCTTTCAAGTCCGGTCTCGTTGCATATGTGTGTTCTATGACTTCTATGCAATCATGTTCCAAAGGACCATCTTCTGTTGCTGCACCTAAAAAGGCTGCTGGGTTTAACAGGTTAGTTGTTTTCAAACTTACATTATCCTGTTCAGTGAGTATGGCTTGGAACTTCATCATTCGGCTAGGGGAAAGCCAATGCCCCCCTTTTTGTTCTAAGACTGTTAACACCATGTAAGGTATATAAACTTCAATGTTTTTTCCTAGAGTCAATTTTCTGGCTTCTTGTATCAGAATTACAGTTGCTGCTACGGCTCTCAGGCAGGATGGCCAACCTGCACTAACGGGGTCCAACTGTTTAGAGAAGTATCCCACTGGTCGTTTCCAGCTTCCTAATTTCTGTGTTAAGACACCCAGTGCTAATCGTTGTCTTTCGTGAACGAACAACTGGAAAGTCTTTGTTAAATCCGGTAAGTCCAATGCTGGTGCCTTAGTCAAGGCCTCTTTTAGTTTCTTAAAGGCCTCCTTTTGAGGTCCCTCCCAAATGAGATTAGGCAATTTTTGTGCCTCATACAGAGGTTTTGCTATAAGTCCATAGTCCATTATCCACAGCCTACACCACCCTGCCATTCCCAAGAATGTCCTCAGTTCATGCAAGTTCCGGGGTTCTGGAATCGCACAAATTGCTCTAACACGATCCGTTCCTAACCTTCGTTGTCCCTGTGTTATCTCACATCCAAGATACAATACAGTTGTGCATGCAATTTGAGCTTTTTCTCTTGAAACCTTGTATCCATTTAGGCCCAGTTGGTTTAAAATCTCAATAGTCACTTGTGTGCATAATGATTCTTGTTCTGTTGCAAGGAATATGTCATCTACATATTGTAACAAAAGATACTGTGTTCTTGGTACCTGAATTTTTCCTTGCGTAGTCCAGATCTCCAATTTTTCGCCAGTTGGTTTCCAAAAAGAGTTGGGCTATTCCTGAATCCTTGTGGGAGCCTCATCCACGTGAGTTGCGTTTTTCGTCCATTATATGGGTTTTCCCACTCAAAAGCAAAAAGTTTCCTACTATCTTTGTCAAGGGGAATGCAGAAGAAGGCATCTTTTAAATCAATTACTGTAAACCATTTATATTTTTCTTTCACAGATGTCAACAATGTATATGGGTTAGCTACGACTGGATGTATATCTTTCGTAATATTGTTGATGGCCCTCAAATCTTGTACTAACCTATACTCCCCATTTGGTTTCTTTACTGGAAAGATTGGAGTATTATATTCTGACTTACATTCCTCCAATATTCCAAATTTTAAAAATTTTTCAATGATTTCTACTATTCCGTATCGGGCTTCCATTTTATGGGATACTGTTTTATTTGTACTGGCCTTGCTCCCTCTTTTAACTCCACTATTACCGGTTGAGCAGTTTTTGATTTTCCTGGTATACTTGTTTCCCAAACTGTAGGGATTACTGCCTCTTTTACCTTCTTGGGTATCTGAGGTTTGGGATTTTCCTTTACTACTGAAATCTTTCCTACGTTCGATTCTGGGACTTGCATAATCAATTCTCCATTTTCAAAGCTGATTTTTGCATTTAGTTTAGATAACAAGTCCCGTCCCAGAAGAGGAACCGGGCAGTCGGGTACATATAAGAATTCATGTGTTAATTCCTTTCCCCCAAATCGTAACTCTAAGGGTCGCATGAATGGCCGTATTTCCTCTTTCCCTGTGGCCCCCACTATTGTAGTAGTTTTGTTTCCTATTTTCCATACAAATCATTTAAAACTGAATATGTTGCGCCAGTATCCACCAAAAATTGCACCTCTTCCCCTCCTAATTTTATTTTCACTAGGGGTTCACTGCTTTCTAAATCTAGTCAGCTTTGGTTTCCATAATTTCCCAGAACCATCTCCTTTTCTGTAGAATCCATCAAAGTGTCCAATAACACCTGAATATCATCCCAATCAGGATTCTGAGTCTTTAGAATCATTTTTATTACCCTTGCTACCTTGTCTGGGTTTTCTCGATAAACTCCAGCAGACTGTTTCCAAAGCATCAAATCTCCTGGCGTAAAAGGCACTTTAACATATACCGGACCCTCCGCTCCGACCCCCTGACGCAGTGGTGCTAGTAATGCCTTAGATGGCTGACGTCCAGCCTCCCTCCCCTGGATTTCTCTTTGCTGCGTTCGATGAGAGATCGGAGTACCTGAATAAACCTGTTCCTCCTCATATTCGCATTTTCTATCCCCCCCCTTTCTGTCCCTCCCCTCATTACCCGATCCCCCCTTTCTGGGGTCTGGGGCTGAGGGGGTTATCAATAAATCAAAATCATCATCTTGCTGATGTCGTGAAGCATTTTCTACTGCTAAACATTTTATGCACTTTTTTCAGCCACACAACCATTACATTGCCCATTTGATTTTACACTGACAACCATTAGTCCGCATGCTCTTTTCCATTCATCATTCCGCCTTAAAATAAAAAAACAGTTCTACATATGGTACTTCATCCCATTTTCCCTCTCGTCTACAAAACAACATTAACTGAAAAATCGTATTATAATCTAGAGTCCCATTTTCTAGCCAATGAACCTGGTCTTCTAATTCATATTGTGTCCACCAGACATTACAATATTCAATCAACTTTCCTTTTTGCATATCCTGCCCAAATCCTCCCTCCTTCCAGTGACTCAAAATACATCCTAATGGAGATGACTTAGGTATTGACATTGTGGTTGAGTTTTTTTGTTTTTGTTTTTTTTTTGTTAGTTTTTTTCTTCCTTTTTCTCTTTTTTTTTTTTCTTTTTACCACAAACAGCTTAAAATGGATTAACTAGACAGGAAAGTATAAACTACTGAGAGCAGAACAAAACTACAAAATACCAGAAATACCAGAATTCCGGAATTACCAGACCAGACCACTGATGCCGAACCTGCAGAGCTTTCGCCACTGTCTTATGGACAGCGCCTAGGCTTCCCGTCGGAGCTCCTGAGCCCAACCAAGCGCAGCTTTCGCCGCGTCTGACAGGCAGGCTTTACCAGACCCCTGAGCCCAACCAAGCGCAGCTTTCGCCGCGTCTGACAGGCAGGCTTTACCAGACCCCTGAGCCCAACCAAGCGCAGCTTTCGCCGCGTCTGACAGGCAGGCTTTACCAGACCCCAAATGGTACCATTCCAGATAAAGCACCGTGTCTTACCAATATCCCTGGTCCGTCGGGAGCAGCGGAGGTCGGTCGTGGTCGATGGCTCCCCGAGAATCACTCGGTGCCGGCTGGAGCAGGATCGATGCGCGAGCCGCCTCAGCAATGCCCGTGAGGTCCCACCTGGGTTGCCAAAAACTGTTAGCAGAATGACAAACACATAACCACACTAGGAGGTTATATGTGGTGCTTTATTTCGAGGCATAAGAAGACTATGGAGCTGTTGGAACGGGTCCAGAAGAGGGCTACAAAGATGATCAGAGGGCTGGAGCACCTCTGCTATGAGGACAGCCTGAGAGAGTTGTTGTTGTTCAGCCTGGGAGAAGGCTCTGAAAAGACCTTCTAGCGACCTTACGGTACCTGAAAGGAGCTACAAGAAAGCTGGAGTGGGACTGTTCACAAAAGTTTGTGGTGACAGGACTAGCTGCAGTGGATATAAACTGGAGAGAGGCAGATTTAGGCTAGACATAAGGAGAAATTTCTTCCCAATGAGGATGGTGAGGCACTGGCACAGGTTGCCCAGGGAAGCTGTGGATGCCCCATCCCTGGAAGCGTTCAAGGCCACGTTGGACAGGGCCTTGAGCAGCCTGGTCTGGTGGAAGGAGTTCCCCGCCATGGCAGGGGAGTTGGAACTGGATGGTATTTAAAGTCTGTTCCAAAGCAGACCATTCTATGATGTTATGATCCCGAGGGGCAGAGCTCTCTGTACGGGCTGTGCTGCTGCTGCTTTCCCTGCTTCCCCCACTCTCAGGCCCTGGGCCCTGCCCCATTCCGCAACTGGTTTGTGCCGATGAGTCTGGGGTTCCCCAGGTGCTTGGAGCCACTGGGATGATGTCTGCCTGCCTGCAGCCACTCCAGCCAGTACCGGGCTGCTTCCAGTCCTCTGAAGGTGGCCCCATACTAGGTTCATCACCGGGCTGCAGAATAGTTTATTAAAACTTATGGGTCCATTTTTTTTCTGAGCAGAATAGAAGCTGCTTTTTGGTTTGTTATCACAACATATAAAAGTGACCTGTACTGCAGAAATTGCTTGGCAGAGTGGATTTTTGCCACGTCCTAAGGGAAATCTTAGTAGTGTACATCCCTGTGACCAGTGCTCTTTCTGGCTTGAACAGACAACCAAAACTACGCAGGCTTCTTACAGACTAGAGTTAGGAAAAAAAATAATGTTGAAGTCAGGTCCTTGTGAAAGCTGTTATCATCTTTGGGAAAAGCCTGCCTCTGTCTGCAGCCCTGAAGTTCCATAACTGGAGCTGGCCAGCAGTGGGATCTCCTGATACCTATAAGGTTCCTATGTGCCTCTGCTGTTCCGTGATTTTTTGCTAGGTCACAAGTAAAGTGCTTCTCTCTGAGTGGATCAGCTTCCTGACAGACCTGTGTGTAACTGTCCTGTGGTGGGAGTGTTAGCAGAATGACAAACACATAACCACACTAGGAGGTTATATGTGGTGCTTTATTTCGAGGCCCCGGGAACCAGGGGTACGCACCCAGATCTGGTTCCAAAGACCGTCACATCGCGTCCGCTTTTTATTCTCTAAAAGTTTCGCAATCTATTGTATATTCAACAGGTTACTTCATTATCTAATACATATGTATAGGTAGGTTACTTCATCGCCTTATTGCGACATCAGTCTCTATTGCGCCTGCGTAGCCCCCCTCTGGTGGTCGTCCTGATGAAGTAAGTAGTCTTCCTCAGATGAAGTAAGTAGTCTTCCTCGCATTGTCTTTATTACTTCTTGTTCTTTTGGCAAACTCGTCGGTTTTTCTTGGCTGGACCCGCACTTATCTCCACTTGACCGCTCAGGTATATCTTTCTTGCCTCCTGAAACCTATTCTTCTGTCTTTCACAAGATTTATGATGGTCTTTTGGCTGTTGCAGGTGTATGTTCTACTTGGGTAGGGTAGCTAGTATGTACTTTTCCTAAGCACACTTGGATCCTATTGTCACATGAGGTCCTTTGAGCAAGTACCTCGGGTCTGTTGCTAGGATACGTTAAGAATCAACAGAATCATGAAATTTTACATTCAGTCTTAGTTCCTGATTAGTCGATGATCAGTGTTTTATCCTACTTTAAGTGTAACTTTCCTAGCAGGAGTACCATGCTCATGGTGGTTTGTTGGAGCCCATCAGGAATGAGTGTGGTTGGAGCAGTTGCACCTCCCGGTGTTGATAAGCTTTCCTTGTGTCCAGCAGTGCCTGTGAGCTGTGAGCTGCAGCACAGGGCTGTCACATACAGATGCAGTTGTGGAATTAAGGACTGGAATCTTAAATGTCTGCATTTCAGTCTTTCCTGGCTTGTTTTAATGTTCTAGGGGTACCTTTGTTTGTGATAGCTGATTAATAGACTTTTTTTGCCTTTTTTACCTGGAGGTTTGACAGCCTGCAGGAGCGGTGACTGGAATGTCACTTGGTTAGACAACCCTGTTGGCCTGTGTGTAGCAGGCTTTTTTTTTGGCAGAGTGTAGCAGTAAATTGTAGCAGTTTTCCCCCCAAAGTGCTGTATATCTGTACAGATGTGACAGCTCCTGTTCACAGGAGCTGCTGTAGAAACATTTCTATGGGAAAATTATTTGCATGTGGTTCTCTTAATACCCATAAAGCCCTGCAAGTGGTGGGGTAAATGTTCTGCGTTTTGCAAGTTTTGAGAAAAAAGCCCAAACCAACTCTCCTTCCCCCAGTTTAAATAAAGAGTGAAGCTCTGTTTAATCTGTTGCTTGGCAGGTGGTTGTTTGCTTTCTTTATTTTGAAAATGCAAAATAAATTATGATGGCAATATCATATTTTTTTTTCCCTGCAGATATTCTGATAACTATGGCAGCCACAAGAAATCTGATGAGAGCTGTCAGAGTTTTTGAATTTGGTGGCCCTGAAGTGCTTAAAATCCAGTCAGACGTCGTAATTCCTGTTCCAAAAGAAAATCAGGTATATATGAGTTCTGTGAACAGAAATAATGGCATTGAATGATAATAGGCGTACTCAGAACAGAATAAAGAATGCAAACCAAAACTTTTCATCTTGAATATGTAGTTTTTGATCAGTATATTCGTTCTGGGACTTACGCTAGAAAACCAACTTTACCCTACACTCCAGGCTCAGATGTGGCTGGTGTAATTGAAGGGGTTGGAGAACATGTTACTGCATTCAAGGCAGGTGTAGAAAATACATTCATTTTTAATTCATGATTGTTTATGGGATCATCTTTGTGTGGTTGCTCTGCTGCTAATCCTGTTTCTATTGCTTTGCTGGCTTTTTTCACCTTTGCCAGCTAGTGGCAGCACACAGTGGGGTCACCCTGACAGTCCAGAGTGAGAGCTGATGCAATCCGTGTGTGTGCCCCAGACAGACATCCCAAAAATGCCGAGTGGCCAAGCTCGTGCATTTGCATGCTCGAGCTGCTTGGGAAACCATTGCACTACCCTGCAGCAGTTACTACCCGGTGTCCGCAGACCGGACCCACCCCATCCACATGCTGGATGTTTATGGAGGTCACCATGCTGGCAGCAGAAGTCTCAGAGCTGTGTATCTGTGCCTTCTGTGGGCCCTGGCATTGCTCTGCCAGTGGCCAAGGGCCAGGCTGGGTGCTGTCTTGGCCCCACAGCTGGTGTTGTGCCACGGCACTGGGCATACATAGGTGACGTGCTGCCCGCTGTGCATGTCCACATCGCCTGTGGGATTTTGGCTTGAGCCGGCCCTTCTGCAGAACAGTGGCAATATTGAGGTGTTGTAAGGTTTATTAAGAGAATATCTCTTTTCCACGTTTAAGCAAAAATAATTGAGAAATGTTTATTTTGTGTTTGTGAAAACTTTTTAGGTTTTGCATTTGGAATCTATGTTTGGAATTCTCTTTGTCGGATAAACTGGACTTTAAACAAGGAGCAGCAGTTGCAATACCCTACTTCACTGCTTATCGTGCTCTTTTCCAAAAGTAAGGTGTCAAATCTAAGTTTATCCATTTTGCTTATGAATATTTAAAAAATTGAAGCCCGCTTTTTCATTGTCCTCTAAAAGGAGAGGAGATCAATGAGTGGAAATGTTTAAAACTCTTAAGTTAAATTTGTTATGCTGATGGCATTGTCATATCATTGTCACCTAGAAGCTAGCAACTGTGTTCTCCTGTTACACATTTCTTCTCAAGAGAACAGGCCTGGAAAGGCTTCTCCGATAAGATTCTCGTAATAAAATGTATAACTCTCTCTCAGTGCTAATTGTTACTTTAGCCAGTGAAGAACAGGAATAGTTCTAATTTCTTCTAATTTCTTCTTCTAATTTCTCTTCTTCCTGAGCCTCTGTGCCAGAGAGGCTTCATGTACAGCCCTGTCTGTGCCATAGGGCAGGGTAATGAGTTAAAGCCAGGCTTCATGTCAGCTAGGTGAGAGCTTAGGTCTGGACATCTGGTTTAGTTTGATGGAACAAATTGTTAGAACCAGCATGGTTTACTTTTATGTTCTGTAACAGGTGAAAATCTTTAAGTTCAGTACCAGACCATGACTTGCTGCTAGGTGCACAACATAACTGTGCAGTACGTAAATTTGTAAGTGATATAGTTTATTTTGCCTCCAGCTGACTGTACCTGTTTAGCCATAACATGAATTGGAAATCATACTGTGTGAAAGATGAGATTTGACATTGGTTTATACAATCTGATGCGTAATGGCTGTGTACTGCAATCTTCATGCCAATATTTTCTGTTTTCCACTCAGAGGGCATGCCAAAGCAGGAGAGAGCGTGCTAGTGCATGGAGCCAGTGGCGGGGTAAGTATATGGAGAAAGCAGCTTATAAGAAATGCTGCTTTCTGTCTTTGCATCTGCTTTTGTCTGTGGTATGATTTATGGTCACATTTATATCAATTAGTGGATTAACAAAATTAGGTTTCTGTTTCAGATGATTTAGATGCTTTTTTTTTCTGGAGTGTGTCCAGAGAAGGGCAACAAAGATGATGAAGGGGCTGGAGAACAAGCCTTACGAGGAGCAGCTGAGGGAACTGGGGTCGTTTAGCTTGGAGAAGAGAAGGCTGAGGGGAGACCTCTGTAACTACCTGAAAAGAGGTTGTGGAGAGGAGGGAGCTGGCCTCCCAAGTGACAGGGGACGGGACAAGGGGCTGTGGCCTCAAGCTCCTGTGGCCTCAAGCACAAAAGTGCTTTTGTGGTGTACTGTCTGAATGTCCATGTGGTGAAGCCACCGAAACAGCATGCTGCTACAGTTCCTTTCAGTTCATTACATTTGCTTCAAGGCTGCACTGTGAGGAGACAGTAGCAAAAACTATATTTATGGCCAAGAATTCTTTTGGATGCTCCAGTTTGTGGATACTCAGTTAGCGATGCCTAAAGTGGTCTGGCTCTTTGGAGGCAGTCCAGGAAATTTTGTTTCCCCAGGATACCTGAGAGGCACTCATCACTTCCAAATATATTGATCAGTGCTATTTTTTATTTTAAGAGTCTACTCTGCACTGGAAGTGGTCCACTGAGATTTTGTAGCTGTTTTCTTTTTCCTTTTTAGACTTCTTGGCGACCAAATACAGCTCCAGGAAATACGCTACAACCTCTTCGCCTCCCGCCAGTTTGTATCTCTGCTGCCATAGGGTCTGCGCCGAAGGCTTCAAGCTGTAAACAAAAGCACCACACACTTGAGCCTGATCAGCAGTTTGCCAGTGGGGTGAGGCTGGATTTCGTTCTGGAGGTAATGCAGATTCATGGAGAGTTTTATAATAGTGCTTTAGTACTGCAGTTCGCAGAACTGCATACTGCAGGCAACACGCCTTCCAAATATTTATCAGCTTTTATTTAAATGCTCCTTTTTGATCTCTGTTTAATTTTCAAGACATTGTCTTAGTGGTCTAATGCCCAGTTTTTCATCACAGCCCGGAAAAATGTGGTGACTTGTCTTTTATAGTCTAAAATCTCTCTATGTGCAAATTTTTCTACCTCTACATAGGTTTTCCTCTATGTAGAGAGGGAAGCAGCCATCTGGGTAAGATCAAGAACTCAGGAATATTTTCACACAGTCTTACAAGATTTCATCTTCATCTACAGCTAAAAAGTAGCAAAAACCATCTTTCTTTTTTTACCATTACTACTACTGAATCACACTAGCGGGTTCAGAGAATGAGAGCTTTTTGGTGTAGCCAAACATGATCTTAATATGCATTCAGTTACTTTCAGGTGAGATTTGGACTTGTCTTCTCTTCTAGGAAAAGCATTATGTAATTGACTGTATGATAGGAGTTCCACGGGAATGGAGGATGTTGGATCTGTGG